>NC_056599.1:24807283-24979783 GCF_018340385.1 Cyprinus carpio | reverse complement strand
ATTTTTGGCTATTGCTACAAATATACCCCAGCGACTTTTCTGCTCCAGGGTCACATTTGATAGCTGTCTTTTGTAGTGTTGACTACCCCAATCACATGTCGGTGAGCAGAGTTAGTGTAAATAGCCTCTGCCAACAAGGGGGCTATTTGCACTTAGTGTAAATAGACACTCCGCAATTTAAATGGCCAGCTTTGCAGTGTATGTTGCCCAGTGTCACTTGTGCACAGCAGGTTTAAACACACACACAAAAAACATAGATTAAAATATAAAAAAATATAACATGTACAGTTAGCTGGATTCATATTTTTTGCCTCTTTTGACACTTTCTGAATATTAAATATTTACATATTTTAATACACTAATTATTTCATTGTTATTAATGTATTGCATTTTAATGGAAATTTAATTTATTTAAATAATTCTTTAAAGTTTAAAACATCAACCGTAACTGAAATGTATGGCTTTTTAACACAGCTTATGATAACATATTTGAGGGCTGCTGATTAGACTAATAAAAATACAAACAATCAAGTCAAGTCACCTTGGTTTTTTCACAGATTGTCTCAAAACAGCTTCACAGTAATAAACAGGAAAATAACATGCAAATTTCATCAAATCCAAATTCTGCTTACAGTCAGTGTTTCGGTTTAGTTCAATAAATGCTAAAATATAACAAATAAATACAGTCAGTGTTTCGGTTTAGTTCAATAAATGCTAAGTTCTGTCATGAAATATAATAATAAATAGCTGATTGGTTCTTTTTGTATCAGCAGCCAATGAGCAGCTGCTCAACATTTAAATACTTGGCTAGTGCTTGCTGTAGCAGTTGAAGTGCACTTCAGAAACCCTCCACCTTCCCCAGCTCCACCTGTATTGATCTGCTATGGGGTGATTTCATGGGTTATATTATGTGGTTATTTCATATATGTTATATGTGCAGCAGCAGTATTTCTTACATGCTCACAGCAGCATGTTGTGGATGTATTGGAAGTAGCCAGTCTTGGTACTTGCAGCCCTAGTAGATCTATAGCAGATGCATCTAGAGCAGATCAGTTCCGCCAAGATCAAACACATTAACATTGCCATGAACATTACTATGCTGAACTCTCAGAGAGTTGTCATCATGTCAGAACTGTGTAAAGTTCAATGTCACATTATGTGACAAAACAACACTTCACGGAGATCTTACAACCTACAGCTAGTAGACCCTAGTGGGAACTTTATGTCCCAACTGAAGTAGGACCTCATGAATTGACAGCGCAAACCTACCCAGAATATCTTCAAGACTTGAGGCTGAGCTCTCTTGACAGGTGCCCCCACGCTAGAACCACTCATTACGCCTTAGTAACCACTTAGCAAAACCTCAGTGGTGACTTTTACAAGCTCAAGCACCACCCTCGATTTCTTCAGAAAATGTTAAAGTCTAGTTTCAACTTATCACCAGATATTACATAAAACATCCAGAAAAACACTTCGGTCGTAGCCCTGATCAAGTACATAAATCAGTTATGATATGAACTGAGGAAAAATATTTTATAGTAAACATTATTTCACGGAAGAACTGGCTTGTATACACAATTACGGTGGCACAAAATGGAGGAACACACACATAGGCACTCTGCTACTCCTTCTTTATGACACATTATCCACATGAAAAGGGGCCTAAAAGCTGTCGTTAATGAGTGAGTGCTGCTTAACATCCTGATATGGTGTTAATATTTACCTTGGGGTTCAAAGTGCTGCTTGTTCAGAGTCACATTTCTCTGACACATGCTCAGAAGGTCATCACCAACATCTGCAAAACACAAAGTTGTTTTCATTTAGTGAGCTCATGATGAAAAAAACCCTTCATCCATCCAAAACAAGCTCTTTATCTTCGGATTCCGATCACAAAGCTGAAATGTTTCGTAATGTACTGTGACTAATTCACACACCTGTGTAGGTTAAAAGACTGCTAAAAAGAAAGAGATGACACTATTATACTGAATGAGACTGAAAACAAATTAGTGTCTTATTATGTGAGAGTTACATAACACTGACATGCTAATGTGTTCAAGTATCATTGGTGTAAAATTAAACAGAGACTAAATCAGGTTTGATAAAGTTTGATAATGTGCAGACATGGGCAACCTGACCCACCAAAAAAAAAAAAAAAAAGGCAGAGTCCCAAACTTCAATAAGACCCTATTTTACTAAGACTTGCTTTTGGGAATTCTACTTATCATCTTTTCTGAAAATACCTTGGAAGAGTAAACAAGTTATGTACAACACTTGATTTTCTATTTATTTATCCCAACAGGGATGCACAGTACAGGTTACTATAACAGTTACTACCTAATATTAGAGTTTTTCTACTTTATTTTCTACAATTTTTTTTCTATTTTGATTGAGCATGCTATTTTTACATGTAGATTGCCATCTAATTGTCACTAAAAGTTCATTTAAAAAGTTTAATTTTCTTTCTTTTTAATTAGGAAAAAAAAGAATAATGTTAAACAGATGTTAATGTATCAATGTAAATAATAATTCAAAACGGGTAGATGTCTTTACAGTATCTTTAGCAAATCTCAAAATGAGTATCCATTATACATATTGTACATTTATAATATTAAAATGCAAATTCAATTAGGATTCACATACAATATTTCAGTTTTCAGTGTCATACTTACAGACATTATAGCATTTTGATACGGGTCATTAATTGGTTATTGGCCAAGACATAGAAATAATTATCAGCTGGTATTGAATATAATTTTTATATTGGTACATATAAATCCAGTGCATATTTCGGTGCATATTTTAATCCAATTCATGCCTGATTCTTTCTGAAATGTACTGTATAAATATTTATCAAATTAGTTTTTAATCTAATGTACTGTATAAATATTTATCAAATTAGTTTTTAATCATAATCTAGTGGTGCCCTTAAAGCTCCTTCTCGTTCTTTACCAAGCCACAATAATCTGTTGTAATTCTCTGTACAGGGGCAGAGTGAAATAATAAGAGGTCTTAGAAAGAGTCCAGCACAAATCTCACAGGAGCAAGTGTGTTAATGAATACTGTGACACCATCCGCACAAAGCAATCAAACCTCTAGCCTTTCCAGTCTACTCGACGCTAAAGTTACAAATCAATGTTTCTCTCCCTCAAACACTCCAGAAACAGCTTTTGTCCATACCATGCTAACATACACCGACACAGACACAAACATCAATTTATGAAATAACCCAATAATGCTGCACACAACGAAAGTCTCTTGTGAATAACATCTGGGAGTAATATCTACAAGCCTGTGTATTTTTTTTTCTGTGGCCTCGGACCGTTGCGAAGACGCACTTTGAAGATAATGCTGTCTTTTACTGCCTTTCCAAGCTCTTTCCTGTCTCTTTAAAATGACGGCTCTATCTGCTTCCACTGGTCTGAGAACATCAATCCAGTCGTGCCGAAAGACAGAGCTCTAATAAAAGACCTTCCTTCCAAAGAAACCTGGCTGTATTACAGAAACTTACAGAAAAAAGCAAAAGGTTAAAATGGCAGCAATCATCAAGACAAAGGGAAAAAAACATAGTAATCACTGCATTCACACCACTTCCAAAAGCCTACTAAAACATCCTTTGACACAAGTGGATTTTTCAGATGTTTTGGATATGCAAGCAAAAATATTTTACAAAATATTTGTTTATATCCCTACAGGTTAATGTGTTGACCATTTACATAATTCTGGGGAAAAATAAATAATACACATTTAATTTTGTTATATACACACATATATATATAGCATGCATCCTGCATTTATTTGATAAAAAAAACAGTAATATTGAAAAAATGTTATTACAATTTAAAATATTCAAATAGAAAATTGCTATATTTTAAAATGTATTATAAATTTGTAATGGCACAGCTGGATTTTCAAGAGTGCAGTGTCACATGATCCTTCAGAATTCATTCTGACATTAATAATATATCATTATTATTGCATCATATAAAGCATTTACTTAAAATTGAAATATTAAGTTACATTATAAAAGTCTGTCACAATGGATCAATTTAACATATCCATTGCTTGAATGTTTATCTATCTCTCTATCTATCTCTCTATCTATCTATCTGTCTATCTATCTCTCTATCTATCTATCTATTTATCTATCACAGATTTTATACATGAAAACTGTAGCAGCATGGGGATCATCACCATGGACTATCTCTGATGTATTATTCTCTATAAAAAAAATAGATTATTCATTATTATATGTATTAAATGACTCAATCTAATAATAATAATAAAAACTCAATCGGATCACCACCTGTGCAGTACACCATCTTGGCCACCATTGCCATGACAATACTGCTCAGTCCTGTTCCAGCTCCAAGCTCAAGGACCGTGGCGTCTTTAAACATGCTTGCGTGTGCCAGGATGAAATCGGCCAATAGGAAAGCACCACGCCAGATCTGCAATGACAAACGACACAACTTTGCACAATGTAGATGTAGCAGAGGAGTAGATGTACTGCATAATCACCCATCGTCCCTGTCCTCACCTGTTTCCCTACATCCTCCAGAGGTGTCGCCATAGTATGCTCTGTTTAAAACGCATTTAAAATCATTCAATGTGACAGAACAAATCCATTAATTCACATACATCTCTAATGCAGCCCTCACCAATCTTAATGACGTCACGGGCACCATCCTCCTCATCAGAATCTTCCTCCTCGTCAGTCAGCGTTGCTGCAGATTGACTTAGGATAATGGGACATACCGCATCCCTGTTACTGCTGGAGCATCTGGGCCTCCTGACCACTTCCAGGTCGCCATCTTCATCACAAGGAACATTCGATGCATCAGTGCTCTCAAGGACTGGCGACTCACCGCCTGACTCCTTTCCATCGCAATCCCGCAGAATCCTGAACTTCGAAGTGAAGACTGGACACACAGATGCAAATCCAGTTTCAGATAACATACAAAGGTGTGAACTGACTGATATAACTGGCTTACACTGGTCACAGCAGCCTCAGCTGCAGCAGACCTGAAGATGTTGAGTCAGCTATGATGAAGTAATGGCTGTGACAGAATGAGAGTGGCTCTTTAGCATGGAGCAGATATGTGCTTTCTGTCTTTTCTTTATTAGTAATGACCATGCATGAGTCTGCCTTTGACAGGAACATCGATTCAGTTTCTAAGAAAAGAGTCTTTACATCATTTAGATGGATTTCTTTGCAGTGCTGATAAAAAAAGACAAAAGATATTGATCTTTTTTTTTTCTGTATGCTTTACGTAAGAGACTAATGTAAATTATACTTTTTAGCCGTTTTTCCCCAGAGGTCCATATATTATGCTTTACCTAAGAGACTAATGTACAGTAAATTATACTTTTTAGCCGTTTTTCCCCTGAGGTCCATTTATTACGTTAGCCAAGATTTCTTGCAACTGACATCCTTTTGGCCCTTAGAAACAAGGTTTATTTTGAATATACACTACTATTCAAATGTTTGGAGTCAGTAAGATTTTTTAAATGTTTTTTTTTTAATACAAGGCTGCATTTATTTTATCAAAAACAAAGTAAAAACAGTAATATTCTGAGATATTAGTACAATTTATACAAGTGCTTTATATTTTAATATTCATTTAAATGTAATTTATTCCTGTGATGGCAAAGCAGTCATTCTTCCAGAAATCAATGTCACATGATCCTTCAGAAAATCTTCTAATATGCTCAAGAAACATTTCTTAAATCTTTAATTACTAAATCATAAATATCTTTACTAATACTTTTTGACATCTCACTGATTTCTCCCTGCCGAATTCTCCAGCACTGACTGCAGTTGTACAACACTAAATTAAAGAATGCTGCATTTAAAATATACTCCAGTGGTATTTGGGACAACAGAGATTTGAATGGGATATGACGACAAAAATATGGACAGATAAAAGAGGTATAGAAATACTAGAAATGGGGTCTACAGGGCTTGGATCAATGAGTTCAAGATGGAGAGAGTCAAGCTTAAAAATCATCCTGGATTATTTTAATTACTAATGGACTATGTTTAAAGTTACACTGATAGAGAAAGAATGGGCATAGAGCTTTGTCAAAAGTTTCAAATTGTGATTTCTTGCTGATGGAGTCTGCACAGCATGCATCTTATTATTCAAGAGCAATATAGATTTACAGTGTCAGCTCCAGTCTAGCGTTGTAAAGGTCACCTCATCTAAGGCATTCAAAATCGGCCTCTTTTTGTTTTTCTAAGAATAGTGATAGGTCGTGTATGGTATGATTTCAGCTTCATTTGATCCTAGCTGCTCTGGTGAGGATAATGAATCATAGGCTATGCAACTGCACTCATGGTCACATCAGGGGTTTAAGGACCAGAATAGGCCACCCAGCACTGTATTTAGACCTGGATCATGCGGTGATAAATGCTGTGAGCCTGGGCATTATCGACCAGGAACACAGCAGAAAAAAAAAAAAAAAAAAAAACATAAAAACCTTGGCTGTAACATTGGCAGATATTGCTGTGTTTATTATTCAATTTGCCCACATAAAAAAATCCTATACTTTATATATATATATATATATATATATATATATATATATATATATATATATATATATATATATATATATATAGCAGAGTATAAATAAATCAGAAATTACTGCCTGCTGGTCATTTACAGGCTAATATCCTACTAAAGGTCAAACCTGTGTATACAGGGAATGGTTGACAGTCATTTTATAAGTACTTAAGGCAAACATGGAAACCAAATCGCTAGGGACCAAGGCTATTAACATAAAAGGGTTACAGCTGCTAACTCTCAAATGTGTAATACGGAGCACTGCCTTGAAATTATGTCATTTGTAAACATACCAAAAATATATGTCAAGTAATAGAAATATATATATATTAGTGCTGTCAACGTTAACGCATTAACGCATGCGATTCATTTTAAAATCCTTAACACGGCCAGATGAGACGCAAACTGCAAATTACTGAAGCACCATTTCTATTCTAACCCTTTAACCCAATTTTGCTTCTCTGCTTGCGATCAGATCATTTTTGTATGGCCAGATGAGACGCAAACTGCATTTTCTCAACTGGATAACCAGTCTCACTAGCAAAGTTTTGATGGATGAAGACTGCAATCAAGGTAAAGATGATTGCGGTGGCGTACAGGAGTCGTACAGTAAGCACGCGTGAGGCCCTTATAATAACCTGTGTATGAGTGCTCTTGATGCACACTGTATTTATGCACAGGCACAGAGATTTGCGTACATTCACGTTGTTTCCACACACATTCGTGATAATGTTTTGATTTGTCATGTTTATGTTGCTGTGTTTAGTTATACCGAATGGATCTGTGTAGGCTGCTTTAGTAGATATATGCAGTCAGCAGGCGGTTGGTTTATTTTTTTTTTGGTATCGCAACTTGGCTTCTCTAAAATGTAAAAAAAGCTCTTTGTTGTTGCACTGTACACATACTATAAAATATAAAATTCTGATTTTTTTTTTTCTTTCATATGTGCATATGGGCTCCTTATATCATTTGATTAATCACAGAAAAAGGGTGTGTTTAATCAGATAAAAAAAAAATTAATTGATTTACAGCCCTAATATATATACAGTGCCTTTAAAAAAAAATATTCATACCCCTTCATTTTTTTCATGCTTTGTTATGTTGCAGCCTTATGTTAAACTGATTTGAATTACTTCTTTTTCCCCACATCAATCTACACTCTAGAGCAGGGATAGGCAACGTCGGTCCTGGAGTGCCTGGAGTTTAGCTCCAACCCTGAAAAACGGCACTCCAGGACCGACGTTGCCTATCCCTGATCTAAACCATAATAGCAGCAAAAACAGAACTGCCACAATTTCGTAAATTTATTAAAAAAAAAAAAAAAAAAAAACTGAAATAAGCACACTGCATAAGTTTTCATACCCTTAACTCAGTACTTAGCTATATTATATATTATACAGGTATTTTGGGTATGATACGACAAGCTTTGCACACCAGAATTTTGGCAAATATCTGCCATTCTTCTCATCTCTTCACCTCTCAAGCTCTGTCAGGTTGGATGGGGCAGATCCACATTTTCAGGTTTCTCCAGAAATATTTGACTGGGTTCAATCCCAGACTCTGGCTGGGCCACTCAAGGACATTCACAGAGTTGTCTATAAACCACTCTTGTTGTGTGCTTGGGGTCAGTGTCCTGTTGAAAGGTGAACCTTCTGCCCAGTCTGAGGGTCTGAATGCTCTAGACTGGGTTTTCATTAAGACTATCTCAATATTTTGATGCATTGAGCTTTTTTTTTTCTACTCTGACGAGTCCCTCAGTCTCTGCCGCTGAAAAACAGCCCCACAGCATGAGGCTGCTACCAGCACACTTTACTTTTGGGATGGTAGTCTGCAGGCGATGAGCAGAGCTGGTTTCCTTCAAACATGATGCTTAGAACTGAGGTTCATCAGACCAGAGAATCTTGTTTCTCAGAGTCTGAGGGTCCTTTAGGTGCTTTTTTTGCAAATTCCAAGTGTGTTTTCATGTGTCTTCACTGAGGAGAGGATTGAGTCTGGTCACACCGACATAAAGCCCAGATTGGTGGAGTGTTGCAGTGATGTTTGTCCTTCTGTAGATTTCTTATATGATTTTGGAGCTCAACTAGAGTGACCATCAGCTTCTTGGTCACCACTCAAACCAAAGCTTTTCTCCATCAACTGCTCAGTTTGGCCAGGAGGCCAGCTCTAGGAAGAGTCCTATTTATTTTAAACTTCTTCCATTAAGGTTTACAGAGACTACATGCTTCTGTGAACCTTCAATGTAGCAGAATTTTTTTTGAACTCTTCCCCAAAAATGTGGCTTGATGCAAACCTATTTCTGATTTCTACAGGCAGTTTTTTTTTTTTTTTTACCTCAGGACTTGGTTTTTGCTTTGTAATTTCATAATCAGCTGTTAGACCTTTTATTAAGACGTGTGTGCCTTTCCAAATCAAATCCATTACAATTGAATTTGCCACAGGTTAACTTCACTCGAAGTGTAGTAACATCTACAAGCAATATGAATGCTCCTGAGCTAAAATTCACCTGTCTCAGATAAGGCTATGAGTACTTATGCATATGCAATGGAATCATTTATGTTTTTTATTTTTAATACATTTGCAAAGATGTTACAAACTTGTTTTTTGCTTTGCCATTTTGTATGGAATGTAGATTGATGTGGGGGAAAAAAAGTAATTTAAAGCAGTTTAACATAAGGCAGCAACATACAAAATGTGAAAAAAAAAATGAATGGGATATGAATACTTTTTATAGGCACTATATATATATATAGAGAGAGAGAGAGAGAGAGAGAGAGAGAGAGAGAGAGAGAGATGGTGTGTAAATAATAGTTATGTTTACTATACTAACATACATAAGTATATAATATCCCTGTGCACAGAATGCATGAAATGTTCAAAATGTTTATTCCTGTGATGCAAAGCTGAATTTTCAGCAGTCATTACTCAAATCTTCATTGTCACGTGATCCTTCAAATTTTAATATGCTGTTGATTTGCTGCTCACAAAACATTTCTTATTATCAATATTGACAATCAGCATTGATTTGAACTAGAGTGTTCAAATTGAATGCATCCTTGCTGAATAAAAGCCCTGCAGTTAGTATTCACTCTGCTTATAAGGTAAGGAATAAGGTGAACAGGTGAGGTATTCAGCTCTCCTTACCTGGCTGTCCTACGCTGTTCAGTCTCTTCATGAGATGGCAAGCGTTTGGTAACAGCAGATGCACATCAGACAGGACAGTGTCACTTCTAAATGTGACCTGGTCCATGGCCAAGTCTGCCTGGCACTCTATCAAGGACCCAGCTCTGAGGAATAGAGCAATTTTATTCATATTCATCTCTGCATCCTTCTTATTACGACGTCCACACGCACTTAGACAAATTATGATAAATTTGGCATTTTACACGGATTGGGAAATTAAGACAGAACTTCTCTATAGGCTATGTTTAAGACAGCTTGAACTGAACGTTTGGTTTTGTTCGGGCTCGACTGAAAGCTAATCGAGTAGAAATATTTAGAAGTGGGCGTGACCACACGGTCCTCGAACTCAAAAGCCACTTTCTTTCTGATCGTTCCCTAAAAACTTTCCCGCAGCTAAACAGAGAGAGAGCACATCAGCCCTTAAACCTGGTGGTCAGCTCACTGAGAGTCACAACCTTGGTTCAGGAAGTTCAGTACTGTCTATGTAGGCAGCTCACTAGACTCTGACACACAAGTCTGCAGTATCTTCATACCTCGTAGTCTTCTAATCAGCTCTGGGGCAAAGAACTGCCAATATTTACCGAGTAGCTGACGACGAGGAGTTTACTTAGTTTTTGTAGTGTAGCCAAGAGTATTAAATCATACTAAAATATGAGCGTAACGATATGTTAAGATATCTTGAAGAAAGGTTATTATGGCAGCTTACGAGAGGTTAGTTAGACTTGCTTGAGTGTTACATTAAAAGCAGACCGTGTGTGTAAAACCGCTCTGAAAAGAGTTCCAAAGTAGAACGCGCATGACACATAGGTATTTGATATGAATGCAATTACTGTAATCATTGTCAGTTTAGTTTTTATTTATATTGAAATCAAATCAGAAATATTTGTATCAAATATTTTGACAGTATTTATTTTTATGCTATTTAATTCATAATAACAATTTATTATTATTATTATATATATTTATTATTATCAGGGCTATGAATCTTTAAGTAGACAGCGAATAGATTCGATTCACGATTCATAGGTTTTCGATTCGATTCAAGAACGATTTTTGAAAATTCAGAACGATTCGATTTACAATTAAATTCTAATCTATTTGATGAACGATTCGATTCTGCATTCTCTAAGGGCATACACAGGATTATTTAATTCCTCCCCTAAATTCTTTAAATGCTTAGTCAGGGGGCAAATTACACAGCAGCCTTTATGGTTAGAGAACCATAGGTTAGAGGGGGGAAAAACACTTTTGTCCATTGTTAGATGCTAGTTTAATGATGCTATGGCATATGTAGAAATTTATGTCTAAGCCAAGATGGGGCGTAGCCATCATTTCAGAACTGACAGAAATGTCAAATACAATAATTTTGTGTATTATTATTATTATTATTAGGCCATTATTATTATTATTTTACAAGGAATTATTTTCTTACTTTTAATTTGATGTAAGAAATCAAATACACTGCTGGACAATAATCAATCATTTGTAATCTATAATTTTTTTCCTGGCAATTTTATGATTGTTTTATATACTACAAACAATTATTTAAATTTTCTGCACATAATGAGGTTGAAAATATACTTTATAGTTTCTGTACTGTAATAAATTATATGTCAGTTAGCACTGCATCATTCATAAATTGTGTTTAGTGTCTTAATGTTTCACCAGTTCTGCTTTTTATTCAGCTTAGCTGCAGCAATATGCCTTTGTCCATATTAGGCATTTCCTGGCACGTCTTAAGTTATTTGAGCACAAGATCACTTCTCTTTTAGTGCAAAAACTTCTTTATCTCATTTTCATAAAATAAAATGCTATAGTTTTTAACTTTTGATCTCCATCAACGAATGATGATTCTGAAAGAAAACGCACCTGATGTCTGTTTGCTATAGCAACAAACGCTACTTTGATGCATCTAATTATTAGATAAACCTTGCGCTATTATTTCAAGGTTGTTGTTAATGCTGTGGTAATTTATGAGGGGCCGTACAAGCCATTATTGAAAATGGCCATATTCATGCTTTCAGACACATACATTCTCCTTTCACATACATACAGGTCCTTCTCAAAAAATTAGCATATTGTGATAAAAGTTCATTATTTTCCATAATGTAGTGATAAAATTAAACTTTCATATATTTTAGATTCATTGCACACCAACTGAAATATTTCAGGTCTTTTATTGTTTTAATACTGATGATTTTGGCATACAGCTCATGAAAACCCAAAAATTCCTATCTCAAAAAATTAGCATATCATGAAAAGGTTCTCTAAACGAGCTATTAACCTAATCATCTGAATCAACTAATTAACTCTAAACACCTGCAAAAGATTCCTGAGGCTTTTAAAAACTCCCAGCCTGGTTCATTACTCAAAACCGCAATCATGGGTAAGACTGCCGACCTGACTGCTGTCCAGAAGGCCATCATTGACACGCTCAAGAGAGAGGGTAAGACACAGAAAGAAATTTCTGAACGAATAGGCTGTTCCCAGAGTGCTGTATCAAGGCACCTCAGTGGGAAGTCTGTGGGAAGGAAAAAGTGTGGCAAAAAAAACGCTGCACAACGAGAAGAGGTGACCGGACCCTGAGACAGATTGTGGAGAAGGACCGATTCCCAGACCTTGGGGGACCTGCGGAAGCAGTGGACTGAGTCTGGAGTAGAAACATCCAGAGCCACCGTGCACAGGCGTGTGCTTTTGAACCAGAAACAGCGGCAGAAGCGCCTGACCTGGGCTACAGAGAAGCAGCACTGGACTGTTGCTCAGTGGTCCAAAGTACTTTTTTTCGGATGAAAGCAAATTTTGCATGTCATTCGGAAATCAAGGTGCCAGAGTCTGGAGGAAGACTGGGGAGAAGGAAATGCCAAAATGCCTGAAGTCCAGTGTCAAGTACCCACAGTCAGTGATGGTCTGGGGTGCCATGTCAGCTGCTGGTGTTGGTCCACTGTGTTTTATCAGGGGCAGGGTCAATGCAGCTAGCTATCAGGAGATTTTGGAGCACTTCATGCTTCCATCTGCTGAAAAAGCTTTATGGAGATGAAGATTTCGTTTTTCAGCACGACCTGGCACCTGCTCACAGTGCCAAAACCACTGGTAAATGGTTTACTGACCATGGTATTACTGTGCTCAATTGGCCTGACAACTCTCCTGACCTGAACCCTATAGAGAATCTGTGGGATATTGTGAAGAGAAAGTTGAGAGACAAAAGACCCAACACTCTGGATGAGCTTAAGGCCGCTATCGAAGCATCCTGGGCCTCCATAACACCTCAGCAGTGCCACAGGCTGATTGCCTCCATGCCACGCCGCATTGAAGCAGTCATTTCTGCAAAAGGATTCCCGACCAAGTATTGAGTGCATAACTGAACATAATTATTTGAAGGTTGACTTTTTTTGTATTAAAAACACTTTTCTTTTATTGGTCGGATGAAATATGCTAATTTTTTGAGATTTTCATGAGCTGTATGCCAAAATCATCAGTATTAAAACAATAAAAGACCTGAAATATTTCAGTTGGTGTGCAATGAATCTAAAATATATGAAAGTTTAATTTTATCATTACATTATGGAAAATAATGAACTTTTATCACAATATGCTAATTTTTTGAGAAGGACCTGTACATTTCTACTCTCACACACACATACATTCTCCTTTCACATATGTTCTTGCTTTCACACACTTACATTCTCCTTTCACATACATATATTTTTGCTTTCACACACACATACATTCTCCATTCACATACATATATTTCTACTCTCACACACACACATACACATACATTCTCCTTTCACATACATACATATATATATATATATATACGGGACAGGTCTTGATCAGCATGGCTGAGGTAGATGAGGCGGCCGCAGAAGTATTTCAGCAAGCTATCTGGGTTTTAAATAAATAAATAAATAAATATTATAATCGTGAAATTCGTCTTGGTGTCAGGAACTTCCAGTACAGAAAGTACAAACATAGTGCAGACATATATATAATTAAGGTAATAAAAAAATAATAATAAAGAGTACTATCAAAATATTCATTCAGCCCGTCTGATGTTTTTGTTTTGTGCAGTTGCTTCATGTTGCATATATTTTTGGTTGTTTGTTTGTTTGTTCAAGGTTAGTTTGGCCAGTAACAGAGCAAAATTAACATTTAATAAATGTAAAATATATATATATATATATATATATATAATAAAAGTAATAAGAACTAAATAAAAAATTGGCAACGAGTATGGGAATCGGCTCATTTGATTGTAAAATAAATAAATAAAATCGGAAATTGGAATCGGTCACGAAAAATCCTGATCAGGGCATCCTTAACTGGAATAGAGTTAGACCTACCTGAAAGACCTGAAAAAGCATGGTTCACTTCATTTTTATCTTTGAACTATTGTACCTATTTGTGCAAAATGGTTATTTTTTATTACAATACAATGTTACAGTCAACAATGAAAACAATAAGTCTTATTTATTGATTTATTGATTGTGGCAAGGCCTGTGAAAATTTTGCCAGGACAAGTAAAAAATTTAAACCACTGGCCAAACCGGACCAGTAGAAAATTTCCTTAGTGTTAAGCCCTGTCAATATGATCAAAATCAGTATCATAACACTTGTACACAGATCTGTAGAACACGTAGTTTGTATAATGATATGTTAAAGTTAAAAACTTAAAATATGTACTTGAAAAGAAAACATGATGACTTTGAATAGCATCACTGTAAAATTGTGAGGAAGAGCTGAACAAGTCTTGCACAAGTATTTCCTGGTCTGAGAGTGACTTCCTGCTTAAACAGGAAGTAATGGATACCAAAAAAAAAAAAGTAGAAATATATGTATGTAAAAGGAGAATGCATGTGTGTGAAAGCAAAAAAATGTATGTATGTGTAAGGAGAATGTATGTGTGTGAGAGAGTAGAAATGCATGTAAGTGAAAGGAGAATGTATGTGTGTGCGAGTACTAATGTATGTATGTGAATGGAGAATGTAAGTGTGTGAAAGCAAGAATATATGTATGTCAAAGGAGAATGTAAGTGTGTGAGAGTGCCAGAATGAATTATGGCTTGTACGCCCCTCATAGTAATTTGAACAGTTTCCTTCCTACATACGGTTCAATGACATTGTTAAAACACATTTATCATTCAATGGAACTATGTATATGCTTTAGACACTTACATTTTTGCTCTGTCCATGCAATAAAATGCCTTACCCCTACAAACATGCACAAATCAGGCAACCAAATTGACTTAATTTAATTTAAGCACATCAACTGGTCACTGGGGTTCCTCAGGGATCAGTTCTTGGACCCCTCCTCTTCTCCATATACTCTACATCACTGGGTCCTATCATACAGGCACATGGCTTCTCCTACCATTGCTATGATGATGACACACAGCTCTATCTTTCATTTCAACCAGATGATCCAACGGTAGCTGCACGGATCTCAGGTTGCCTGGTGGACATCTCGGCATGGATGAAAGAATATCACCTAGAGCTCAACCTGGCAAAGACTGAGCTTCTTGTCTTCCCTGCCTCTCCAACTCTACAGAATGATTTCACCATCCAGCTAGGTTCTTCTACAATTACCCCATCAACTTCGGTCAGAAATCTTGGTGTTATTTTTGATGACAAGCTGACCTTTTTGCAAATACCACATTGCAAAGACTCGATCTTCCAGGTTTGCATTGCACAACATCAGAAAGATCAGGCCCTTTATAAAGGAGCATGCTGCAAACCTTCTTGTCAAGGCCCTTGTCATTTCTAGGTTGGACTACTGCAGTGCTCTTCTGGCTGGACTTCCATCAAGCACAAACCTCTACAAATGATTCAGAATGCAACGACACGACTGGTCTTCAACGAGCCCAAAAGAGCCCATGTTACACCTCTCTTTATCTCCTTGCACTGGCTACTGGTTGCGGCTCCCATCAAGTTCATGACATTGAGGCTCAAAATCACTTTCCAGAACATTCTCGTTCACCATTCCTGGCTGGTGGAATGATCTTCCCATCCCATTCAGAATGCTGAATCCATGACAATTTTCAAGCGACAGCTGAAGACTCATCTCTTTCGACGCTACTTGACTTCATCCTAAATTAAAAAAAAAAAAAAAAAAAAAAAAAATGTCTTTCTTTTTTATTTATTCCTTCCCTTTCTAGCTTGTACTTATTTGAACAAATGCCTGAAAATTGGTATTACGAGCACTTCCTCTGTCTGTTTGCCCCTTTAAGAAGAATCGCTTTATGTATTCCCCAGTTGTAAGTCACTTTGGATAAAAGCATCTGCAGAATGACTAAATGGAAATGTAGCTAAATATAAATGTAAATACGCAGCCTTCGACTGCTCAGGTAATGTCGTTGGTATGACGGAGAGCCATTGAAAAACTACAGAAAAGTAAAACTACTTCACTTTAGCATTAATGGCCACGAGTACTAAGGAGGTGCTCAAAAATGTGTCAGTGAGATGAACTTAGTGCGCGAGAGCAATCTTGTGACAGTCACAGACGGCAAATAATGGCGCGCGTAAAGGAGAGATGAGAGGGCACAAACACTGTTCAAGGTCACCTTTAATTCATGCTTGTAGTACTTTAATGTGTATATATTTCGAAAGCATTGAATCGCTATAGAAATCATGATTCATTCAATTCTTAGTGTTTTAAATCGATTATTGTCCAGAAATGCGATTCACGATTCAAAAATCCATGTTTCAAGATTGATGCATATGCATCGTCAGGGTTTGTAATCGATGCATTGAGAAATCGAGTGAATCGTTACACCCCTATTATTTATTATTATTATATAGCCCTATATATTATATTATTGTTGTTGTTATTTTATTAGATATACAATGCTTATGACTCCATATGTCAACTTTGGTTTTTATTAATTTTGTTTTATTATTTGGCACATTCATAAACATTTATATTATTATCAAATGTTTTCTCAAGTTTAAGAATAAAATAAAAATAATTGCTGTTAAAAACCTCTAAGAAAAAAAATCCTTTAACGTATACTGCTATTAGGCTATTATTGATATTTTGTCAGTAGAGAACACTGTTCATTTTTCTAAACATGTTTTTTTTTGTCAGTAGAGAACACTGTTCATTCGCTCAATTATTGATATTTTGTCAGTAGAGAACACTGTTCATTCGCTCAGTTTTCTGATTTTTGATCGTACAGGAGCAGAAACCTGCCTGACAAATGACTGGAGTCGTGAGCTGAAAGACTTTACCAATCAAATTAATTTAGAGGTCCCTGTGGTAATCATCTGATACAAACAAACAAAGGTTTGCATACTAATGAGAGAGGGGGGATGACGGGATCTGTAGCAATTACGACTATAACTAATCATGTTTTGTGGTTTTTAATCACCAGAGGTATTTAGCTGTACCACAGTTCAAAGTCAACCAGAAAGAGAGAGAGAGAGAGAGAGAGAGAGAGAGAGAGAGAGTGGACCATACTGCCCTCTTTTGGTAAAATCGCCCAACAGTAGCAGTTAATAGATAAATAGCACCGCATCCAGCGAGGGGCTTCCAGAAGGGCAGCGCTGAGGGAAAGAACAACACGTAAAGAACTAAAGAAGGAGGAGTTTCGCTTTAAACTACATTCAGACAAAATGAAAATCACTTTCACAGGTTTGGCCAGTTTTGTGGCCACCTTTGGTGTCCTTAGCTTTGTGGGTCTCGTTCTGGCAATTGGAACTGATTTTTGGTACATCATTGACACTTCTAAGAGAGAAAACAGCTCATCTGTGTCTCTGAGCTCACATTCTGGACTGTGGAGGACTTGTAACTGTAAGTCACTTTACATGTTTGTGTTTGACATTCTGCTTGTGATTTTTTAATGCATGAGGTTTTCGTGTAGATGGATGAAGTTATTCTTTCTTTGCAGTTCATAACCAGTGCTGGCCATTTATGAATCCTTTTGGAACAGGAAGAAACTTATCAGAATCGCAAAGGCAGATACTAAGTAAGATCTGTGTCATATCATCCTCATATCTCATAATTTTGTATTAATAAGCTTCACTCAGCAAACACTTGTTGCAGAAGTGTGTGATCTGTTTAGTTTAAAACTCCTTGGTGTGGCTTTATAGTACTGCAGTATATATGCTCTGTGTTTTATTCTTTAAATGTTTAAAATTCATTTGCAAGGTTTTGGAGAAGTATGTGATATAAAATAAAAATATACATTTTATTAGACTAATTGTTCTGTAAAGTGATAAAACATACCTAAATAACTATATATTTAGCAGAAAGCATATTGAATAATAAGTACTGTGTGTGTGTGTGTGTGTATATATAAATTAGATAAAAAAATAGCTAAAAACTACAAAAAAATTTCTTGTTCTTAATTGATTTTAGTTTTTGAATATGAATTGCATGAATTGTCATTCAACCAAGACCATGTACTTTCTATGCTGTATCTCAGCTGAACAAATTCATTTATGACTAGCAGAGGAGCAAAACTTGACACATCAATAGGAAGCCACAGCGTTTATAACCTGTTTGCACTACAGAAACAGCTGCAAAATCACAATATACAGCCTTAAAAGATATTTTCACAATTTGACAACAAATACAGTAACAGAAAAAATACAATAATATTAAAATAATAATAAAAATTATAAAATTAAAAGGGATTCCTCAAGTATTTTTGTTTTGTTTTTCCCCTTGTCATTTAAAGTTTTTAAATAAAATTCAACATCAGAAGTTTAAAAAGTAATTTTGAACACATCTGATATCTCAACCTGGGCTGCAAACCTATAGGAACTGTTATATTTGCATCCTACAGTTAGAGGCACAAAAATAAATTAAAATATGTATTTAAATTCATAGACTGCGAGAACAAGGAATAATGCGAAAACAATGTTTTAAGGCCATTTTCACCTGAATGCCATCATTTAAATTTAGAACCTGAACATAATGCCTTCCTATTGCCCTATTGTCTTTGGATTGTCATGGAAACACTCTTCAATCAGAGGGCAGAAACAGCGGTGGTAGAAACACAGCTGTAAAAAGTGCACCGCAGTGAACCATGGCATGCATTTCTCCGCTAATATTGTGGGTCCACCTGCCAGCACACCCCGCAACATTACAGTATTTCCTTTGTTTTGATTTTTTTTTTTTTTTTCGTAATTTCAGCGTGGCTGTTAGCCATAACTTTCACAAAATATCACATCGTTTTAGTGCCAAACAATCCCCAGGAATAATTACTTTTGTTTTAAAATGAGCCAATAAATGTAGAATTGCAATTGCAGCCCGCAAAATGTGTTAATAATTTATAGCATTGATGACTGTAGAAAAGCCATTAAGAAAAGCAAAAGGAACAGAAAAATGTCTCTTACATCATACACAATCAAATAATATTCCTGTCTGAGTCATTCAAGGCACTTTGTATAGGACTGAATGAGATTTTAAAATTCACATGCTCTCTGTCCACACCTGAAACATTGTCTGTACCTGCCACAAGAGACTGTAATGAGGTTGTAAACCAAGATTATCTCAGATTCACGACCCCTAGACTGGCTCGATTGGATTTAGTTTCTGTTCTGCTTTGAACTATAGACTCAATAAGTCTGGGTTGCCAGGATGCTGCTTTGATTAGATAGTAGCTGCTGCACAAAGCTTAGCTAAATTCCCCCCTGAAGGTATGTCTTTCCCTCCGTCTGTGCTGGATTGTTCGCCTAAAGACGATCCTTGGATAAACGGTAAAAGAAACACCTTAAATGTGTTCAACATAATCGTGGACAGCTTGTTTTTGACATTTTTATGGCTGCTACATAAATAGTGCAGAATCATTTCGGAAAGGAGATTGAAATGCACCTGTCCAATTTAATCACCTTACGGATAGACATATTGTAACTGTTCCAGAATGAAAATAATAACTGGCCTGAATATAATATGTCAGTGTGATCTTTGACTTGATCGTGAATGACAGCCTTTCACTGTCTGTACTGCCTGTTGTGTTTTTTTTTTTTTTTTTTTTTTTGCAGAAAATGTCCAAACATGTCAATATGGAGCCCAACAATTTGAAAAAAACTATACAATAAACTAAAAAGAACAACATTCACACAAAAAATAAAAAAAAAAACCAAACTAAAAAAAAAAACTCCTCATTCAAAATGCAACTCACTCCCCATAAAGTAAAGCCCCTACTAAAAAAAAACACCACACACCCTTACTTGAATCCTTCAAATCCCATCAGTAAGAGCTTGAATCAGCTGGTTCAGGTGTGTTTAATAGGGTTGGAGTTAAACTCTGCAGGACACCGGCACCCCAGGTGTGGTCCATAATGAAGCCATTAAAGAAAATCCATCACTTTGAACAAAAACAGGTTTTTGTCTTTCTTGTCTCCTTCACATCCCATCATGACTTACAGCCTTCTGTGGTCCATAATGAAGCCATTAAAGAAAATCCATCACTTTGAACATGCTGTACTATCTTTAATCTTAATGCTTAATAGATGCACAAGGACGGTCCACCTTTCTTTTAAAACCCTCTAATCAATACAAACTCTGGTCTCTAATAATGTTGGCAAGATTGTTCAGCAATATAAAATACATGTGTATGTTTACATAAATGATATAAATAGGGCCTATATACAATGATTATTATTTATTTATTTTAAATGATTTTTATGGCAAATAAAAAATAAAATTAAAATAAATGTATGTTTTTGAAATAAGTCTCTTATGCTCACCAAGCCTGCATCTATTTAATTAAAAAATACAGTAAAAATTAATATTAGAAAATATCATTACAGTTTAAACAAATGTTTAGAATGCAATTTATTCCTGTGATGGCAATAAATAAATAAATAAAATTAGCAGTCATTATTCTAGCACACATTCACACAAATTCACTCTAAAAACATCTCCAAACACATAATACTTAAAAAAAATAAAACAAAAAAAAAAACACATAACAGAAATTATTTGAAACATTATAAAAACAATATAAAATGTATTTACAGCCACTTTTGATCAATTCTGTGCATATTTGCTTAATAAAAGTACAAGTTTCTTAAAAAAATATCTAGATACATGCATATATAAATAAAGGTATGCATTTATCTTACAAAACTTCTCATTTATTAACATATGTCGGTGATTGTCTACATCTACACATTTTCTTCTGCATTTTGCTGTCAAAATATTGTTCAGAAATTAATATTCAGTACATTTTTATAGATGTGGAACACCAGCTACTCAACTTGTGTCTGACATTAAAGTAGTAGGGTAATTCCTGGGAACTATCAAAGGGAATAGTACAGCGCTCACAAAGTCTCAAAAGCTGTGTTTTGACTGCCCAGTCTACACAAAGAATGTCAAATGAGCTTTTCACATTCACTCACCTGTCTCTTAGGCTGGCTCCCAGCTGTTTTCTTTAACAGAGCTGGGTAGTAACGGATTACATGTAATCTGGATTACGTAATCAGATTCCAAATCTCAAGTACTTGTAATTAGAGTAAACTACTTTTTAAAATACTCGTAATCAGACTACAGTTACTTTTTATGGATTACATGATTACATATTATTTACACAATGGTAATAAAGTTGTTCACAATTAATTGATTCTCCTAAATTTCCTTTTTTAAAAACGTTTATATTTTTTCCTAATAAACCTGCCGCTTATATACGTTCGTGATTCTTCAAGTTTTTCCGGTGGAGAGGGGGAGGGATGTCAGAATCGCGCTCAGAAGAAATCTGCAAAAAGATAATGGAAAAAGCGGGGTAAAGCAGCCTTTAATCACTGGAGTACAGACATGATTTCATTTTTAAAGAAAGTCACGGGAAAATGTCTCTGTTCAGTGTAAGATCTGCCTACCACGGATTAATTTGCTGTCCACGGAAATCTTTGACCTAGCAAAGTTATTGCTGGGATTTTCATTTCATTTTTCTTCATTGCTACTGCCTTATGCACTTCAAGGCCCCATCCACAGGAGACGCGTTTCACTGTATACGCATACATTTTGTATCGTATAGTTGTTTCGTCCACACAGATCCGGCGTTTTGGGAGAGTGTGAAACCGATATTTTTTATTAACTGGGTCCCAGAGTGGATAAAATTCGAAAATGCCCGCCTTTGCGTTTTCATGTGGACCACAAATCCGTATATTTTCTGAAACGATGACGTCATCAGCCCACGTCTCCCCCCTAGTCAAACACCGCTACGTCACGTAACAGCAACAAAAACATTAACAAACACTGAACGATTGTCTTTTTTTTTAACTAACATTAACACAAATTAATAAATGTATTGTTCCATGTTCGTTTGTATACCGAGCGCAAGGTTTATGCGCATAGTCCATGTTTTCTCCCGTTCTTAATGTGTCTCTACGGCAGAATTACAGCGCCACATGCTGGTCTGACATGTATACTACATCGTTTTGTGTCTTTCCTCATTGTTACTATGCACTTAAAATGTTTTGAGATGGATAGAAATGTCATTTCTGTGTGAATTTAGTCTTTTTAAGAATTCATGTTTTTACACCTACTCTAGTGTTTTTTTTTTTTTTTTTTTTTTTTT
The DNA here is from genome assembly GCF_018340385.1 of Cyprinus carpio. NCBI lineage: Eukaryota > Metazoa > Chordata > Actinopteri > Cypriniformes > Cyprinidae > Cyprinus > Cyprinus carpio. Next base: position 24,957,515 of record NC_056599.1, on the reverse strand, counting down.
TTTTTTTTCTCTAGTGTTTTTTTTTTTTTTTTTTTTTTTTTTTTTTTTTTTTATATTTGACCTAGCAGGGATATTGCTGTTAATTTAATGTTTTTCAATATTGTTTTTTTGTAATGTAGCTGTTTTCTAAATTTACTTAATTCTAAGTAAATATGCTTTAAAATCACAAGATGTGATTTTGTTTTATTCAGTGTTACTAGCAAACACTAACAGCAAGGTACATTAGTGTTAGTATTTTTTTAAGTATTAACTTTTCATACACTGCACTTGAAAAAAGAAGCTATTGTGGCTCTTGTTGGTGAATTAAATATATTTTTTGAAATATATATATATATATATTTTTATCTGTCAAAATAGCACAAGATTAGGCTAATTCATTATATGTGATATCAAATAAGGGTTAGCACAAATGTAATCTAAATGTAATCCAAAAGTAATCAGATTACAGTATGTTACCAAAAATGTGTAATCTAAGAGATTATATTACTGACTACAAATTTTGTCAAGTGTGATAAATAAAATAACTATTAATTTCCATCTAAAATTAAATAATAAAAATACTGTCTCTTAGGCTGGCTCCCAGCTGTTTTCTTTAATAACAATAGGCTAATTATTATTACTGGTCTGCTCAAAGAACATAGGTTTAAGTCATTAGGAACCCAGTGGTTAGAGATTAGCCTGTGAATGAGTGGTATGGAAGCCTATGACATTTATAACATTCTTATTCTACATGAATACATTCAAATACAACCTCATATTTTAATAGCCTAACAATAAAACTGTCAAAAAATATGCCAGCTGCTATGTGCATCTGGGGAAACTGTGGCACAAATGGCAACTTCATTCAATGTCTCTCATCACACATCACACAACGGGGAACAAACATCATTGCATAAAGCTTTGAAATGATGCTGATTAGCCTTGCTGATTACCATTCAGAATGAATAAACAAAACCTTTTCTATGCCACAAAAGTTTTCACAAAAGTAGACAGACAAAATTAATTGAGTCAATTCCAACTTTACGCCCAGAAACACACTGATTTTTCATAATTGCCCCAATGGTCAGGCTGTGATGGTTTGTTGCGCCAAACATAAAAGTAACGATTTTCAAATTAGGCCAATTTGCATGACAAAGACTGGACCAATGAGGGAAAAAATCAGCATGAATCCTCTGGGATTGTGACTGGCACTGACACATCCAGACCTCTTCTCTTTCCAGACATGCAAGGAACGTTCATCGTCCTGCTGCCTCTCAGTGTGATCGTGCTGTTTATCGGAGGAATGCTGGGCTTCATCAGTATGTTGGCACGAGCCTACCTGCTGCTCCTCCTGACCGGAGTGCTGCTTCTGTTCGGTGGTGAGCGTCGCTCTCGCTTTCACCTCTGATTGATCCTCTTGTGTGGCATGAATATTCATTTTGCCAACATCACGCTTGACAGAGCATCTGGAGCTCTCTAGACAGTTTTGATAGTAATGAATAAGCTTCACAACAAAAAAAAACAGATGGAAAAAAGTAGTCCCAATATTGACTTCTGGTGCTGAATTTTGAGAGATACGATGAAAACGGTTCACACAGTCTTTAGCATATTGTTTATGTTTGTATTTTATATTATTTATATTATATTATTTAGCATAAAATATTCATAAATGCCTTGGAAATAAATGTGTTTGCAACAACTGTATGCATTTTAAGAGATATTTGATCCATGAACATCTTGGCAAAATCACGGCAACCCATATACAGTGATTTTGCCAAGACATTCATGGATCAACATCTTATGTTGATCCTGGAACAACATTACTTCCCAAAAACATAGACCTAAACCTAACCCTAACCCTACCCATAATGTATCCCTAAAATCAGTCAGAGGGAAATGATAGCTGAATAACAGAAGCACATAACCCTTGTTGTATACCTAAAACAGACATTTCCTGTAACGGTATCCCTCAATTCTGACTGGTTTATTGTAATGCTGTTCCAGGATCAACAAGGACATTGATCCAGGAACATGTTGTACTCAGTGAAATGACATTCACCATTTGGGAAGAGCCTTTTTCTGCATTCTTCACAGTTCTGTTTATGATATAACTTTAAAAGGGGGACTTGGGGGCATTGACAATGGAATAGCTTTACACAGACACTGGTTCAATGAAATACCTACCCACATCATTTGTGAGAAAATACAGGTTCACTTGAAATCCCTCTCAGGATAAAAGCCTGTCTCTTTCAAGATTCACTCAGTACCTATGACATTATTGTTGCTTTGCAGACACCATGGCAACAACTAAACCCAACATGGCCTCTGAACTTAGTCAGATTAATATAAAAAAAACATGAAATCATTGTAAAGCAGCGATGGCCCTAAATGTCACCAGATTACAGATCACAGCCAATAATTTACTGAATTTCTTCAAGATTATTCATCAGCCTCTTCTTTAAAATACCTGATGGGCTCTGATGATGATGATGGGGGTTCTCAAACGGCATGGGCTTTTTAAAGTAAAAAGGGCACCAGCATGAATGGATTGCTTTTAAGTATAATGATGAAGTACACATTGTGGAGGGCTGTGTTAGACTATCATTTCATTGTCACTGCTGCATAGACAGCGAAACAAAAGGTGTGGTGGTTCATTCACAAAATGTGTGTTTCCATTGACAAAGATAAATTTAAATACCAGTCAAACTTTTGGACACAGCTTCTTCTTTAATTTGACTATTTTACACATTTAAGAAGTATAGTAAAGTCATAAAACTATGAAATAACACAAATGAACATAAGTGAGTTTAATAACCTAAAAAAAAAAAATTGCAATGCTTTTTTAAACTATCAAAAAAACTTAGATCTGGTCAAACTAAAGTTAAGACAACTAAAGACTAACTGTGAAATATTATTAATTATTTCATGGTCTGTCTGAATAATGGATTCTGATTGGCTGGCAGGTATGCAGTAAAACTGTTTAATGCACAGGTAGTTCCAAGTCAGTTTAATCACCGTTCCATATTAGTGCGCTGTTTTAATTGATGCACACAAACCCTCACATACAAACACAGAGCGAGCAAGAGACAGAGAGACAGAGAGAGAGAGAGAGAGAGAGTGAGGTCATCGCGCTGCGCACACACAAACTTGTTGTCAATGCTTCCCCACGATTTTTATTAATAAAATAGCCTAGATACTATATTGCTACATTATATTCCTCAGCAACCAGGTGTAAAAAAAAGCAATAAGCCATGTGAAGCCATAGTTTAAAGTGAATTTATAACAGCTAAGGGGCGTTGTTAGGCACGGCGTGAAGCGGAGTAAAACGGTTACAAAACAGTTATTCCATATATGTAGCAAGGTTTTCTATAATAAAACAAAGCAAATAAAATGTAATGATATTAATAAAAACATTATTATTCTGCTAAACAATGTAGCTCCTCAGAAACGGTTGTGGTTGCAACAAAGTGGTTGCTGAGCAACACACAGATGTAAAAGATGTATGTTTGTAGTGTAATTTACAACAGCTTCGAACACAGCTCAACCAATCAGAATGTTCTGTTGCTAAATACTGAATTTCTTTTTCCAGTTTTTTAAACGGATACCCCCCACGCCCCACCAAAAAAAGAAAATTCTGTCATTTACTCACCTTCACTTGTTCCAAACCTGTAGAAATGTCTTTCTGCTGTTGAACACAAAGGAGGATGGGCAAAAAACAGTTGACGGTAGACATTGACTTCCATTGTATTTTTTGTCCATACTTTTGAAGACAGTGGCTACCGTCAACTGTTTGGTTACCAACATTCTTCAAAATATATTATTTTGTGCTCACCCAAAGAAACTTGCACATTTGTAAAAAAACAAAACAAAAAAAACAGATGTGGGATGACCTGAGGGTGAGTAAAAGATGGCAGAATTTTTATTTTTGGGTACTATCCCATGCAGCGTGTGAGCCAGCTGAACTGGAAAGACACTGACAGATCTGAGCAGACCGCTGTTTTGATGGTGTCTGGGAGGCTCAATTGTTTACATTTTCGGGGGAGATAAACCCATGAATGGCATACTTATAGTAGTCAACACAGTGAACAATAAACTGGGTAAAGAGAATGTATTTTCACATAAAACAATTGTAAAAACGTAATTTACCAGGCGTGATTCCTGTCCGGTATCAGTATAATGTAAGAATTTAGAGTTTGCTGTCTTCAACAATATAAAACCGGTGGAGAATGTCTTACAAACATCTGTCTTGCTGCTCTGCTCCTTACAGCTGTGCTCTCAGTGGCTGGAATTTGTGTCTACATGGCTTACTCTGCAGCTGCCTTCAAAGAGGCTGTGGACATCTCTGGCCACAAAACCCTGGAGGACATCGAGATTTACTATGGCTGGTCTCTGATTCTAGCCTCTGTTTCTTTTGTTGGAGAACTCTGTACCGCCGTGGCGTTCCTGCTTACCTCAGCCAGAGTCAGCCAGCTGACCAATCAGGAAGAACACGAATACTGACCTGCTCTGAATCAGGACAGTTCTAAGCACAGGAGAGGATTACACCACATGAAGGCACTGAAAGTATCATACAAACACTGAAAATTAAATCGATGTTTACATATTTATATTTTAAAAGGATAATGAGCGTTTCAGTACATTTCAGTGTTCGATTTTTAGTAAGCTCAAGGGTCAGTCTTTGAGGTTCCTCAGCTAACTGCAGGGGGTTCGTGGAATTTATTATAGAAATACCAGTGCTAAACTAAATTAATTAAAATGTATAATAATAATAATAATAATAATAATTATTATAATAGGTAACACTTTAGTATAGGAACCAATTCTCACTATTAACTAGTTGCTTATTAGGAATTACACATTGGCAGTTTATTAGTGTTTATAAAGCACATATTCTGCATGACCATATTCTACATCCTAGATCCTACCCAATACCTGAACTTAACAACTACCTAACTGTTAATAATCAGCAAATTAGGAGTTTATTGAGGCAAAAGTCATAGTTAATGGTTTGAATTGAACCTTAAAATAAAGTGTGACTTAATAAGAATAATAAATGCATGTGAAAATGTAAAAATATCTTCAAGTGACTAATGAAGGGGGTTGAGCTGACAAAAAAGCATGGGAACCCCTGATGTATAGAAGCAACTTTTGTCAAATATTGCAACTGATTTTATTTTTTCTCAGTATATATGCATATTGTCTTTTAATTAAGCTAATTATGTTCTTTGTCTGTTTTGTACTTTGTGTCTCTCTGGGATTTTTTCAAACCACAATAAAAGATGAGTTTTGACTCTGTATCTCAATGTTGAATTTTGATGGATCTTTATATGAATCTTCTTTTCTTAATTAATTATTTTTTTAAGAGAGGTTGTGCCCTCTGATGGACTTTTTTAATGGCAATTTTTTTACCAACAGACATGCTGATTTACATGTAGAGTGCTAATTTAGACCTTAGACAAAACTCATTTTTGCCTGCTTAACAATCTGACCTTGTTACTTAAATCTAGATCTTGCTAAATAAATATTCACAGTTATACAGTTTTACTAAGACTAAAATCTTAAATCCTTCCATCTTTACTGAATGAAATGGTGACTATTGCACAGATGAAAGCAGATGCTTCTCCCTCTCCAGATGGCTGGATCTGTCCCTCACAGATAGCTTGTAATAAAATCATTCTGTAAATGGACGACAGACACTGCATTATTCCGGAAATTACACCGCAATTTTACAAACAACCTTGCTGCATCTGTCTGACTGATAGATAGCTGATTTCTACAATTACTGATCTAATAGACTTGTAGAAAAGATCCTCAAGGATATTTAATGCTTTTAAAGTACTGTCAGGGCTGGAGGTTTCTTGCTACAGAGGTTTCATCAGATATTTTGATCTCTGTGATCTAAGAGGTGGAAAGTATTGGGCTTGTGTGAGATGACTCGGAAATAATACAAAAAATCATAATGTAAACAAAGAGATGATGAATGACTTGAAGAGAATCAGCTTGAGCTTAAATCTCAAAATCGAAATCTAAAAAAGTATGTAAATCTTTCCTCAAATTTTGTCTGTTTAAATTTAAAGACAATGAGACAATGGAAATGTAATTTGATGATCTGACGGTGAAACATTATCAGCGGGGTTGATATTATGTGTCAATAGAGTGAAACTGCAAATCCTACTTAAAAAATCCAAAGTGCAGTCTTGAATATATGAATATGGATTTTATATTATGATTACTTATTATCATGTAGTTTCCCATAATTAGCAAAATGCAACTTAAAATATTTTGGAATGGAAAATAGCTTATATATATCACACTGAAGGATATGGCAACCATAAGACAATGACAAATTATTAGGTTTGCTTATTAAAGGAGTAAATTTAAATTTACTCACCTTCAGGCCATCCAAGATGAGTTTTTTTTTTTCATCAGAACAGTTTTGGAGAAATTTAGCATTACATCACTTGCTTACCAATGGATGTTCTGCAGTGAATGGGTGCCGTCACAATGAGAGTCCAAAGAGCTGATAAAAACATCACAATAATCCACAAGCAACCCACAAGGATCTAGTCCATCAGTTAAGGTCTTGTGAAGTGAAAAACTGCATGTTTGTAGAAATAAATCCATCATTGATTCGTTTTAACTTTAAAACATTGCTTCTGGCCAAAATAATCCATAATAATGGTTCCTCTAGTGCAAAAAGTCCATTCCCATTTGTCCTCTCAAGTAAAAAAAATCTACCTATATATTTGTTTAGAACTGTTTGTGCATGTAAACTGCTTGATCTGGGCACGTTTCTTTCCTGAATAAGACAAGACAACTTTTTCACTGGAGAAAGCAATATTAAGGACAGAGGACTTGTATTTTAGCAGCAGTTTGAGGTAAAACGCTCTAATGATGGATTTGTTTATTTATACTACAAGTACTACAAGAGTTTCAATAAATGTCAGGAAATCATAGAGATGATAACAAGATTTAAAAAATGCATTTTAACGTGAGCACATGTAATAGCAAATATCCTATCTCAGGTGCTGTTTGGAATCCAATGAACAGAAATGTCAGGCCAAGCCCGAGATGTAATGCTTTATTTCAGAGACCTTCTGCTCCACTTCCTTCTGAATATTTTAAGGCCTTGCTATTTGAGGTTGACCTTGAACTCCTCTCCTCTCCTCTCCTGTGGAGATGAGATCACAGTCATTCATTCAACCTTGATTACAGCGTTATCTGTAGACGCTTTGATTAGGACTATATATATATAACTGATGAAAAGCTGCACATCCTTTTTTTTCTGAGGCCTTTGCTACATTATGCGATCTTTGTCTCCCTCTGCTGGTGGATAGAAGTAGTGCCTTTGAATCATGAATCTCTATTTTATGCTTGAAGAAACACCTCCACCAATATCAACAGTTCTTCTGTCAGTATTTATTGGGCCTCCTCCTTTAACTAATTTTTGTAATGTTTTACAGCAAAAAAAAAAAAAAAAAAAAAAAAAAAACATCTGTAGAATAATTTACCTTAGCAACTAATTAGTAACTGTATGTGTGTGTGTGTGTTTGTGTGTACTTGTTTATGCTACATTGTGGGGACCAGCTGTCAGTAAATGCTGTTTATCTGAAAGTGCAACAATGGAAACAGGTTTTCTGTAAGGGGTAGGTTTAGGTTTAGGGGGCAGAAAATATTGTTTGGTCAGTATAAAACAATAGAAGTCTATGGAAAGTCCCCACAATTCACAGAAACAAACGTGTATGTGTGTGTGTCTGTTTATTAAAAAAAGATGACTAATTATATATCTTTACCAAGCTTTGCAACTATCCGTCAAACCACTAGGTTTCACACACACACACACACACACACACACACACACACACACACACACACACACACACACACACATATAGCCTATATGATATACACCAAATTTACTTTCTTTCTTTTTTTTCTCTCTATTTTACAGTTTTACAGAATGAGCCAAAAAAAAAAAAAAAAACTGATTAATAATGTATTTAGCAGTGTATGGATTCATGTGTGTCTGTCACAGTATTTGTGTCACAATTATCCTCGCTTGGACAGTTTGATTCATTCATTCTACATACTGCAGTATAATTAAAGGAATATTCCAGCCAGGATAAGTAGGCTAGTTTTAGCTCTGACAGTTTGGTTTTTTGCACCTGAGAAACTCAGCACACTGCATTAAAGTCCACCTGGTGGTTCCAGAGAGTACCTAACCAGCCCAACACCGCATGCACCACATCTGCCTTCATCTGTTGTCTCCTCTGACTGCGACAGGCCCCTCACCTCCCAGTAAACCCCAGCCTAAAGACCGTCGCTTTGAGAGATGCGAATATTTACCACGCTGCAAGCGCGCAAGCTCCGGCGACCGAGCTGTTTTGTCGTAAAAAACGTATAAAGAAAGTGAGCGGGGTCTGCGCGCGAGGGCCAGAAGCAGCCGCGCTTCACACTGGCATCAATTACAGCGAGCAGTTTGCAAATAAACAAAGCTGCTGCCTCTCATAAATTCTGTGCGTAATTACGCACTGCAGATGCATGCGGGGAGGCGATGAGATGCAGGCAGACGTTATTTATCCCATGAAGTCACTGGTGCTGCAGACAAGATGGAGCTGATCAAATATTAAAGAGCAGCATATGGAGGTGCTGGGTGTGAGGAGGCCAACAGCAAGGTAGGAAGACGAGAGAGAGAGAGAGAGAGAGAGAGAGAGAGAGAGAGAGAGAGAGAGTCAGAGAGAGAAGGAGTGGGTGTGAGACAGATAGAGACAGAGAGCGAGGGAGGGAGGGAGAATGAGGAAAGAGTGGGTGTCCGTGTGATGGAAGAGATGGAGGGAAAGAGTGCGCGCGAGGGAGTTAATGAGACAGAGAGGAGGAAAAAAGAGGCTAGATCGCTTGCCATGTCAAACCACAGTCGACCTAGATGTCAGCAGTATGGAGATAGGGCTTGTGATGTACACTATTTGGGCAAAGGAGTCTGAAACTGATGGGCTTGAGGCTGGGGAGCAAGAGGAGGGAGGAGCAGCCCATTCTTCTCCTCATCCACTGTCATGACGAAGCATCACTTATTAGTATGTGTTTACGCTACTACCACTGCTGGCTGTGATATAGCTCAGTTATGTCTGAGGGGCCTTCACACTGAAAGGATTTTGCATTCCACTATGGTTCTTTTCAGTTGTTTTTCTATATAAACACTCCCTATTTTTTTTTTAATTCAACTGCCATACGTCTCGCGTTTTAAGTGCAAAAACGTGTTCGATATTAATGTCCCCTTACAACAGTTTAGTTGTGATGCTGCAACAGAAATCGCATGTTCTCTGGAGGGCCGTTCACACAGAATGCGAGGCAAAGCGCGAGAAACGAAACAATAGCTACGCGGAAACGCGCAGCGTTGAAAAAGCATGGCAACGGTCAAAGACGCACGTTCGTCACGCGGATGTTTACATAGAAAAAAATAAATCAATCAATCAAAAGAACACAAATGCATTTCACAATGGAAGGTTTTTTTTGTCTGTATGACCAGCAGGTGGAGGTAGAACACTGAGCATGAACGCGTTGAACGTTTGAAACTCTCAGCTAGTGTGGATCAAGTGAGAAGGGTCGATGAGAAGAGCTAGTAAAACAAAAATAAATTACAATAGTGGTAATAAACTCTTTCCATCCAACCGACCCCACTACACTATAGATAATAAAACCAATCAGCGTTTCATCTCACACCGGTGATATTTCATGAGAGAGCATTTATGGAATACTGAGCTATTGAATTGCGCATAACATGTGTTCCTGTAAAAAAAACATATGAATGATATTCTATTGTGCTGCTAAAAGCATTTTGAGTGATGCACACGGAACTAAAGGCTGCACTTTTTTCTTTTTTAGAAAGAGAGAGAGAGAGAGACAAAGGAAAATGTAATAACGTAATGGAAATGCATTGCTTCTGTAAAGAAATGTTTAAGAAAAAATAGTTTGGTAAGAGGATGGGAGAGGAAAAATAAGACTCAATAAAAACAGTCTTTTCTCGAATGTCTGTATATTATCAGACCATGAAAATCAGATTTTCTATGCTCATGTATTCCATGTATTTCACAATGGAATCACTGCTCACATTCTGAATTGCACAAATCAGATGCAAATCTCATGCATGAGATTTTATTAGACATGTGAAGACCATGATTTGTGACTAAATGTGGCAAAACAAATAAGCAACGGCACACTGCGAGGGATTTCATGAGGGTCTCGAGGGTTGTGTTCTTAAAAGTAGCCCACTATTAAATGTGCTCACAACTTTACATGATAATCCAAAATTGAAAACAATAGTTAAAATATGCTCCTACCGGTGTTTTAACCAAACCAAGTGCCCTTGGGAAAATGTGAACAGATGTTCTTGAACTCTATAAATAAAATGAGTGACAGCAAAAATAAAATAATGAGTGTGTTTTGTTATGCTGAAATGTGAGAACCCCAAATTCAAATTTAAATGCAATACCTGTATTTAATGGATCATAGTCATTCCAGAATATGTATTTAATAGATTTAATTTCAAAGTAAATTACATGTCTGGATGAATGAAGTCCATAATTACAACATTTTCCATTAGGCCCTTTTCCTTCTTTTTCTTTTAACACAAAAACCAAAGAATGGCAGTAAGATATTAAGGGTTAATTTCACAGCATTAATGTAATTTTTTTTTGTAATAAAGCCATCAATAACAGCTGACACTACTCCGCGTATTAGAAACCACATCACTTCCTTCGGCTCCTAAGGCACTGTGTTACATAACCTCCCTGCAATGGTTGATGGTTCATAGAAGGATTGGAGATGGGAATATGCATCTCTATACTCACACCACAGGATTGTCAAGCTGCTACTTTAGAGGGAGGTTCATTCTTACAATCAGAAGCCCTGTAATATATACTGAATCATTCTTTGTAATGCTTGTGTTTACAGTAAGAGCAGTTCCCATGTGTGCACACTTGGCCTACTATTAACACTGCAAACTGAGCATACAAACAGTTTGACTAAAAACATAGCTCCCTAGCACTTAATTTATTTTTTGCTAATGCGGTTTTATGCATATGCCTTTTCACTGCAGATGTTCAAAACGTCTAAAGGATCTTTTTTGAGGAGACACGACTCTTTTTGGTGTTCCAGCTAATCCTTTATCACCTCAGCATTATAAAGATGAACTTGTTTCTGCCACCACAGGCATTTGCCAATTTAATAACCGATATTATGGTTTTGAACTAATGCCATTTTCTGTTTCCCAATATGGATACGTGAAATCATTTGATGCAAAGAGAATAGATATTTCTTCATCATAGCTCAAGCGCTCTGTGAAAACAATAAGACCCCTGCTCTATGTGAGATGTGATCGCTGAAACACAATTATCATAACCACGGGCTACAAAACAGTTAACAAAACACATTAAACTAAGTAATATCTCATTTATTTTTCAATTAAACATAACATTTAATCTATAGTAATTGTAATGTATAAGATAGATGTTACACACATTAATGGGATGTTACATAGATTTCATTAAACTGATTTATTAAAAATGTAAATTACCCCATTAATTTACTTACATTGTCCCTTTAATTATATATACTTTACAGTATGTTAATTCATATTATATTACTTCTTTTTATATCAGTTCCTTACATTATATATTATATGTGCTTACAGTTAATAATACTTCTCTTCAGCAAGGATGCATCTTTGACAACATCACTGGAAATATTTAATAATATTAAAATTTTGCAGTTTTATTAGTATTATTACTGTATTTTTGATCAAATAAATTGAGTCTTTGTGAGCATAACACTTCTTTTAAAAATATTAAAAGAAGCCTTACTGCCCCCAGACTTCTGAACTGTAATATTAAAGTGATAGGAATTTTCCTGCATAAAATTGTATTATATCATGGCTCGAACACTATATAAACCAACCAGAATCCAGAACTAAGATTATCCTTTTTAGGAGTGCTTTTGAATACCAAAAGAGAGCTAAGAGGTCCAGTGTGCCTCAGCAGTTGAACTGTCTGTTTGATGTCTTCACACAGAGTGATGCACGTTAATGTTTGCATACATCACACTCACATCAGCTCTTTCTGCACAGTGGTGATGTCATCTGCGGCACCTCAGGAATGCTGACAAACTCGACACGTTACCTCACGTGAACCAAAAGCCCCAGTAAAACTGAATTTAGCAGATGCGATCAAATCGGCTGCCTTTTGAAATTGAAAGCGGCTGGTCGCATCACGGCGTTGGTGAATTCCACGGGGTTCCAGTCGAATGAAAACAAGACCCAGGCATCTCAACATAGCTCTCATTTGCATTACGGGTCTGATGAGTCATGTTGAGACTCCGGAAAAAGACAGGGCTGCGGGAGGAAGAGGAGGAGGGCGAAGAGCTTCCCTCAGCGGCGTGCAGTCGTAGCGCTGGCAGCGACGCGAGGGCTCCCCTGGAGCAGTGTTTAGAGGCCTGGTGCCTAATCTCTGATGAAATGTCTATTATCAGAGACTCTGCGGGAGAAAGTGGAGCAGAACAGATATGATGGAGAGGCGATTAGCTTCTGCCCTGCTGCCTCCTGCTTCCCTCTAGCTCACTCAGTCATTCATTCATAATGTGCACCTCCTGTATCAGCTCGTGTCATGAGTGCCGAGAAAGTTTGCATGAAATCCAGCCGACTGGTGACAATTTAAGTGCAAGGGCCTGATAAAGCTCACACAGGCAAGAGGCTGCTGTGCAGTGCACAAATCTTAGATATGACAGGAACTCGTGCAGGTCCCGTTCGTGACAAATGGCTTCGGAGACGCAGGGTAAACTGAAATGTGATGACATTTTTTAAATTACGAGTGTCGTGACGTACGGCCTCCGGGAGCCCGGTCCTGCTGTCTATCTAATGAACATATATAGCTACATTTAAAAGTAGCTATGTGACTGTATAATATTGAAAAACAGAGCCGGGGTCCACTAGGGGGCTTCAAGATGACTTAAGACCAATTTGCATCAAGAACAATAACTATATTAGCATCCACATCAACGAACGGAAATGTTTTGTTGTTTGTAAGCATCCGCTACTTTAAATGCTTGAGTGATGTAAAGTTGGGTGTATTGTGATAGGCCAGCCATGTTTTTGTATGTTTTGTATGATTCCAATGATATCATTCATTTGTGTCAATATAGTTATAGTTGTTTTTTGAACCAACTTTATAGATTATTTATCCATCCTGCTGAGATTGCACATTTAAAGTGTCAGAAGACATAATTGCAGCACATGCATATAGTATAATAAACAAACAATATCATGCCTTGGTGAAGATGCTTATATTGTTGTCGATTTTTGAACAATCCCACACTGAATCCTTCAAATCAACTGTGATTTGCAAGTCTGCAGTGTTATGAGAGAGCAACAGCTGACCGATCTCGAGAAGGCCAGCGTCCACTCCCTCCAATCTGCATGATAATCAATCCAGTCTCATTCAGCCAATCAAACTGAGCAAAGAGACCCAAATTACTTCATTTAATACATGATTTAATTCAGAAACATAAATCATCACATTACTGACAGCTCTCATAGAGCCGGTGGGAAGAGGGACCGAGCGGCGAGTGAGAGAGAGACTGAATTAAAACCACCAGACCTCCTTTACCTCTCCCTGTGGACTCGGCAACATAATCTGAAGAGAATGTACATTTTTCATAATAGAATTAATAACCAATTTTAAATTATGTCCCGGACTTGTGACCCAAGATACGTTAATTATTGATCACCCATTTCTGTGAAGAGGTGTTGTAATTACCTAGCATAATGTGACTCCTTCATCACATTTAAACATTTATATTGCTTATCTTTCCAAGGAACCCCTGGCTAAGTTTTTCCAATTACACTGATCAAATCGAGAATGTGGGGTAATTCTTCTTTTCTTCAATTAGAACTATCTGTACTATACATAATTTATGAAATTCCGTCATACCTTAGCGAAATGAGCGAAAGATAATGAATATCTGCTACTTACAGTTACGCGGGGCAGACAGGTTCAGGGTGCCATCATTCTCCAAAGTAATGTTCCTCACAGCACGTTCAGAATATTGTCATTCGTGTCATTCCGTTATGCAAATGAAAAAAAATCGACAGCTATTTGTGATTGTGCTCCACTTTCTTGATTCAAACCTCAACTGCACCTTAAAATAAGCCCATATTGCGGCTTCCTTTTTGGAAATATCTGCAGACCGGAGATGTTTCATAACCCTGAAAGTGTGTGGGATAACCTAATCAGACCGCAGGAATCCGATCTCGCTCCTTCATCCTAAACACAGAGTCTTCTTAAAGGCGTACAGATGACCACCTCAGACCTGGCAGCATCAATTCCACTTAACCTCCTCGGAGATGATCATTTCCTCTTCGCCTTGAGCTTTTTCAATACAATTTTAGTCAATGAAATCAGATCAGAGGACAAACGCACTCCATCATCTGAATATAAGATCCGGCAGCCAGCATGGTGCAAAGAAATTCCGAGACAAATTCCCGTTATCTTGAGAAACTTTATTGATGGTTATTGTTATGCAGATCATAGTGCATGCACATACAATGACAAGGAGAAAGCCTGTCCACAACACGTACTTAAAGCAGAAAGAGCAGAATCACAGCAGTGGGTAAGATATTTTTGCCAAGTTGTGTGATGTGATGCACACAGTACACAAGAGGATATTTGCAGCCGGGTAAACTGGAGCTGCTCTTTTGTTTGTATTTTATGCAATTGAAACTTTTATAAATACAAAATAAAGAAAAAATGAGATATGTGACAAACACCTCTAATTAGGTATACTTGTAAACAACATGAAGGGAAGTCTTCGCGTATGCACAGCCAAGCTGCGACTCTTCAAGAACACCTCGACAGCTTGTTTGTGTAGCACTTGTAAATGACATAGTTATCATTATTCCTATTTACATATAGATATCTTTTTCACAAGTCATATATTTCTCAGTTTCTCGATAATCAAACAGTTTCAAAGTGTAAAGGCTGTGTTCTAGAAAATAATAGTACAAAGGATGTCACATTAAAAATGATATCAAAACGAAACACTCGAAAGAAGCAGAGAACCAAAAGAAAACAGACAACAGAACGTCCCACAATTGAGAAGAAGTAGTAGTAGTGATGAAAAAATTGCAGGTTGTGTGTGTGTGCAAAATTGTACAGTTGACAAAAATACTATGATCATATCTACATAATGATTGCATTACTTGTAAAGTGTTGATATAAATCTGTGTATGATTCCATAAAAAATGAGACACCTTTCTCTAACAGTTGGTCTACCACACTAAATCTAAAACATTATACAGTTGTGTTTTTCGTATAAGAGAACATTTTCACTGCACAGATCAAATTGAATACACTGTTAGTTTATTTTTTCCCACTCTTGTCTTGTACAAATAATCAGAGTTTCTTAACTTCTGAGAGAGAAAAAAACAAAAAAACGAACCAAAACAAAACAGAGAAAAAAAGAAAAACAAAAATATAACCGGCGCTACCGTCGCCGTCTGTTTTTTTATTTTTTTGTGTTTCGTCTCTCCCGTATTATAAAAGTCAGCATTTATATCAATCGACGTACTGGAAGTACTGTAATATAAAAAGAACATCTCGTGGTAGGCCTAAACTAGCGCGGGTCTGACTTAATGACTAGATAATAGTTAAACAGTAAAATACTGTCATGGTGAATTTTTGGGGAGTTTCTACGAGCTGCTATGTATAGTCTGAATATACACATTGAACACCCCAGGAACATAACCTTTGGCTTTGAGTAATGACTGATATAAGACAGCTTAAATAATCGATACCTCAGTGGTCTCTTTGAACGGCTCTGTGTCTTCGCTGCACTTCGGGGAACAGCCCCCAGTCTTTCGCCCACCACGCCCGTATCTACTCCTACCCACAACCCCCTGCGCACTCTTCCTCTACCGCGGCACAGAACCCAGAAAGAAAAGAAACCGAAAGAAAGACGAAAGGCGATGTTAAACAGAAGCAGAAACCACTGGACGACTCTAGTCACTTACACTCTTACAAAATATGATAACCCCGAAGTGACTTGAATATTTATCATACATAACTCATTTACATGATAAAGCCCTAACAATTTGTATCTTATTATTTTTTTCTTCATCTTTTTAAAATCTAGCAGCTCTCTAGATCACCACAGAAACCTCTACAGCCAACAATCTATGTAATCTTTAGAAATTAAAAACCCACAATATTAAAATACACAGCACAAAATATCTGAGGTATAAGATGAAAAATATCCGTTTTTGTCTTCTCTCTCTTAAGAGATGCTAAAATGATGCACTACTGCATGTATTGCAATACCCAGGCCTCTGAATTACTCCTCCGTTACCCCCACAGGAAGATTCTCAATAGGTTTTGAAAGGTTTTTTTTTTTTTTTTTTTTTTTTTTTTTAGTATGGCGCGAAACGACTGTATCCACCTCGGTATATACTAGCCTGCAAAGAAGAAAGAACGAGACCCACATCATCGGCGTGGCTTCTGGTCTTGGCGTCAGTCAAGGGAGCGAAAGCATTCTGGAAGAGAAGCCACGGGTTTGGACACGTTTAAATCACACAGTTCAGAGGAGACCTCCGCTAGCATTCAGGCTATTTGCCGTACATACCCCCCGGACGAAACCAATCACGTTCCATCATGCAGCAAGCACACCAACACACCTCATGCCAGAAGAGATGCATTTAGCTACTTAAAAACGTAAACGGGATGAAAGAAATACATGAGTTAACACAGCAAATAAAAAAAAGAGCAACGAATGCTGAAAAAGCATTTTCTTAATGTATTTTTGTCTTATTCTCCAGTATCTTGAAGTAAAAAAAATCAATTGTCTGTTTTAAAGTCTCAGATCTCTTTTAAACAAAGCAGTTTTGTTAGTCTGTGCGGCGAATAAAGAATTGCAGATTCTTATTGAAGCAACTGTATTTCGCCAGCAAAATTACGCAAACCACACCCTTCTAGAGGTTTATTCTTAAAACAAGAAACGTAAAACTATTCAAACAATTAAATTTACAATAAAAAAGTAAAATGAAGTCTTATTAACTTACACAAACGTTTTAAGCATTTTTACTGGAAAACTAGACAAAATTTACAGATTAAGAAATTGATCTTTGCAGTGTGCGTTCTGTATGCAACGTGGACGTTATGATCGCACGTCGCAGTGTGTGCCTGGAGACTCTTGTCAGTCTTCCTCGCACTCTTTCATCACACCGTCTCTCCTCTGCTCCCTCCCTCTTTTAGCTGTTGCTACAGCACCACTTAGGTGATGGATTTAATTATCAAAATGACTAATTACTCCATTAAGGGGAGCGCTCGGCTAGGTGATATTCACAAAATTAGAAATATAATAACTAACATGCACTACACTGCCAAGAAATTAAGACATTTATCACGTTTACTGGGAGGATTAATGTGGCATTTCAGCTGCCGTTAGCACAAGAGACAAATTCAATTAAGTTTAAGTGAGGAGATGTCAGCAGTGCTAAAATCCATGCAGGAGGAAAAGGTGGGAAGAATAGGGAAAAGAATGAGTGTACATGACAAGCGTGCACTGAGAAAAGAGCAGGGAAGGGATAAATAAAGGGGTAATGAGGAAAGAGGAAAAAAGAAAGAGGAATCGAGGCAGGTCGAGATGAAATTTCATGCTCACCATGGCACCAACGCTGTATGCGGCTGCTGGAGCAAGTGCGTGGTTGTAGGGGTCGGCAGCATAAACTCGTCCGTAACTGTGGAAACACGGAGAGATGGTCAGATCGCGCTGCTAAGTTGAAAATCGCTTCTTTTCTATGCAAACACAAATGTCATACAGTCATATAAGACACCACGGACTGAAGCAACTACGTATGGTGATGATTTCAGAGTGTTTGGAAAATGACAATCAAATGAAGTCAGAGAGGAGAAGATCACATGGCTCTTGCAGTCATGCTGCACAGGTCAAAGAGGAAGACATCACTGTTTGAAAGTTGAAGGGCCACTTGTGCAAGACCTCACTAGATGCTCTGTTCACTCTAATTGTCCGTTTATGGGATGCCAGCACTTACGCCAATATCTGTTTGTACGTACAAACTTTGCAAATCGGTACCAAGAGGAATTTGCTTGCTTTTTCTAGTTCAATACACTTGCACAAACAACCCTTCAATTTTTTAGTACTTTAATTTAGGCATATTGATCGAAAAGGCAAAAAAATACATCACAGGAAAAAATAAAAAATAAATAAAAATCAAACTCAAACGATCAATGTTTTACAGTACTTGCACTAAAAAAAACGAAACAAAACATCTGTTCATTATTTTCTTCCGGGGCTGACTTTATGAAAATGCCGCAGCATGTTTAGTGTAAATGTGAGCTTATTTTATACTTTTTCAGTGTCTTTTATCCTGAGATCTCACCCTGTTCTCCCTCAAAGTTCGAGAAGGGGTTAAGATCACTGTGTTTGAAAATAAAACTTGAATATCGGCTCCTCAAAGCCTTGTTATGCATGCATGGTGTTCCTGGACCAGATAAAGAGCCAATCAGAGGGCAGAGAAATGAGGCAATTTACATATTCTTCCACTCATGCCGATTATGAAGTTAATCCACTGCAAATTAGTATAGACATTGTTATTCACTACACAATTGCTCTGTCTTCATATTTCAATGCGCGGCAACAAAGTATTTTGTTTGACCTGCGTTATCTGTGTTTACAGGGGTTAGTTTTAATGAGTATGCAGTGCAGTGATCAAACCAGGGCTGCCTAAAGGTGACCCTCAGGATATATAGCACCTGGTGAATTATTCCTAAAGTATTATTTTAAGCTTAAACTCGTCCTTGTAGTAAGGGAAAAAAAACGCTTATGAGTTACTTAAAAATGCAAGAACTGGGGATTTTAATTGCCGTTTGAAGGACACTGAAAATGCTTTTTGTCTGTTTTTCTAGTAGTCCCTGCCGGAAACACCCTACACATTTAAGCTTAAACTCGTCCTTGTGACTATCGGTTTGTTCCTTTCTATGATCCGTTATACTAGGCTCCTCCTGCCGCCCATCGAGACAGGTTGAAGTAAAAAAAAAACTTGATTTATGAGACTGGTAAGCTCTATGTTTGTTAATGAACACCAGTGACTCTAACATACGACTAAATTAGATCTGGGCCCTGAGATACAGCTTAATAAATCTCAGATGGCTGGGATATATCTGCATTATTGACTAGATGCTCATTATTTTGGAAAATGTGTGCTCCAGCAGCGCCATTCCTCTAAATGTATTGACTTTTCCCACCAGGAGACCGAACGGACAGCTCATTTCTATGATTTCTTTAAACAATGCCGGGCTGTGCTTTAGGGGCTCTGCATGCGGACCTTCTCCGCTTTTCTTATTTACTGATTACGTGGGTTTCTGAACAGGATGCGCACGGCCTTTGGGGTTATCAGCAATTATTGAACTGGGACAATTAGACCATAATTTGCAAGTTTTTTAGTCTCCAAATTACACATTCCAATTGTGTTTTACAGAAAACAGCTGATGTCTTCAAGAAAGTGCCTTCTGCTAAATTACAGCCTTGTTAGCATATTCATTTTCCATGGTTGAAGGGGAAAAAAAGGAAGGGAAAAAAAGGGCTGTCACAAAATCAATGCACGGATGGACAGGTCCATTTTCCTTTCGGTATATCACGACTCAAACTAGTAACAATCACACTTGTGTCATTCCCAAGATCTAGCCACCTACAGCCAATGTGCAAGACATCATACACTACATGAGCAACCTTGATACGACAATGACAACAGCACCACACGCCTGTAAAACAATGACACAAACAAACCAACCAAAAAAAGGCCCTCTCGCGCACACACACACACACACACACACAAACAAACACACACAGATCTAATGGAAAGGGAGGGCGATGGTGGAGAACTCATAAGAACCATGGAACACAAGGAAGATTGAGACAGAAAAAAAAAGGAAAATCACAGATTCCAAGCTCGTGACAAGCGTGTTCATTTCACTCTTCAAGGAACACATGCCTCTTCCAAGCAGTGCCATGGGAGAGAGAAACAGAAGATGAGAACTATGAATGCGATGCCTTCCAGCTATCCTCATGCAGTACTCCAAAACTACTCCACCCGCCCAAAAAAGAGCATTCAAGAGAAACGTAGTAAGAAAAAATGTAACATCTACCAATCAAACGGGGGGCAGAAATAAGGAGACAGCCGGGCAATAGAAGCACTCACTGTCAGGGTGCATAAAAAAGGGGGTATATGCTCGCTCCCTCGTGGGTGCATCGAGAAAGTGAGGGTGATTTGGTATTCATTTATATTTATTTATTTTACCTGAGGAGGTGTTACAAGAAATTTCATCTGCTGCAACGAAGACGAAATGATTTCTGCAAGAGAAGATAAAATTTACAATACCGCCTGCTGACTGGCTGGATGGACGAGGGGGGGGGGGGGGGGTAGAGGAGGGGGTGTTAGGGAATGGAAAGTGGGGGAGGGTGGCATAAATGGGTTTTAGTTCACAAGCAAAAAGAACCAGAGCTCTCAGTGTGCGGCCCCGCACCGGTATCCACATGGAGGAACAGGGAAGAGGCATGCTGGGGGATTGGAGATGCAAATGCGGGAATAAAGAAGAGGGGTAAAAAAGACATATACAGTATATCAGAGATGAGACTAAATCATAACCTCAGACTTCAATAGAAACTGCAGCTGTGCGCGAGACGCTTTGATTTAGCCACTCTAAACGTCCTCTCCTCTGTAAACCCCCTCCCTCCATCACTATTGTTCTGTAAAAGTCAAGGAACTGCATTCACAGCATTACTGAATAGCGCTGGGATGGCCTTGAACGGTCACATAAAAGCCGGCCATCGAGTCCGTTAGAAACACCTGAGACTGCGACCATTATACACGGATGATATTGGAAATCAAACAGATAATATTATACATCAAAGCGCTTATGTCATACACCATAAACTTTTCTTTGGAGAGAGCCGAGAAGAGAGAGGAAAGCAGAATTCCCACTATGTTCTGGACAGATTTATTTGAGATATATTATTAAATGTCAAAATGACAAGGTTCACTCAGTTTACCCTCATTAAAAAATGTTATACATGTAAAGAAATAGCACATTTTGAAAAATTCATGGGGTCAGTAATTATTTTTTCACACTTATTAGGCCAAAACACATTCAGTTGTTCAAAGTGACCATAAAGGCATTTATCATGTTACAAAATGTTTCTATTTCAAATAAATTTGTTGCTGTTCTTTTGAACTTTCTATTCATCAAAGGATCCCGAAGAAAGTATAATGGATTCAAAATTAAACAGCACAACTGTTTTTAACACAGATAATATAAATTGGACTAATAGCTGCTGAAAATTCAGCTTTTACATTACAAGAATAAAACACATTTAAATATATTAAAATACTAAATTATTATTAATTTGTTAAAATATCTCACTATATTACTGTTTTAACTGTATTTTTAATCAATTAAATACAGACTTGCTGAGGATAAGAGGCTTCTTTAAAAAAAAACAAAAAACATCTTAAGCCTGGAATACACCACACACCGGACTTTTCAAATCTAGGTATCATACAATTACAGACTTTTTTTTTAAATAGTATCAGAGAAAAACTGTCCATCATACACTAAACAACTGAGGATCATACACTACCAGACTTTGGAGTTGTTCTGATCACAAAAGACTCATGCATAAACGTGTGGCTTGTTGCTAGGAGACACATGACAAATGAAAACAATGGATGCATCTGAAAGCTCAAAAATGCTGCCTTCGGAGGCAGCATTCCAAGGCAGGAAGGCATCAAGGCACGTCCTAATCCAAATTCTGCTTCACTTCCTTTCTCTGGAGGTACCTTCTTCTGATCTAATTTTGAAGGCAGCATAGATGTATCTGATGATATATATGTCAACTCAAATCTGCAGACTGGTTCTGACTTTCAGCATAGCATCGACTTCTCCAGACTGTAAATCAGCGGAAAATCGGGGCAAAAATCATGTAGTGTATTCCAGGCTTTAGTTAACATAAAATCAAAACTGATTTCTAAATGCATGCATGCTTATTACAGATAAAATAATGCTTATTTTTCATAGTTTTTAATATGAATGAAAGCTCTTCTTCTAAAATGACTTTTAAGCCAGTAGCCAAATAGATATTTATACAAAGTTTTTGAACAAACTCACATTCCGACTGGTTTAATCGAATAAACAAACCTCACCCTAAATTAAATTTTATTTTTGTTAAATATCCTGTTTCCATTACAGACTACGGAGAAAAATTTCTTTAAAAAAAATATATATATTATCAGTAAATAACATATTGATGCCACATCATTTAATTTTAAAATAATGTTATCATCATGGCTTACTGCGAATAGTAACGATAAACTTTTGAGTGTTACTGCATCTGGCCCACTAGGTGTCAGTAAGTTCAATATGCAACAACAATAACAACAAAAAACTACTAAAAAATTATTGAGTGCACCTTGAATCTTTGTGAACTGTTAACATATTATTTCATTTACATTTATAACAGCAAAAACATACAGCGTAGAAAGGACTAGAGTATAATCCTCAGCCCTGTTGTAATTAACAAATGAAAATAAAATTAAACATAAAAATCATTTACAATACAAACAGGATGTGGGTAAATGGTGCATTCTGGGTAAACACACACTACTAGAATGAGCCGTATCATGGGTTGAACTGCACAGGCTTCATGAGTCACTGCACAGGTGTGACAAATGATGTGTCATGGCTTGATCTCACGTCTAATTAGAGACATTGGCCGCCATATTGCCAGGCCCCCTTTTAATTGCCGCTTGGAGCTATATTTAATAACTAAATGAATCATTCAGTCCCACTAAGCATTCAGATTGAATCGGCCCTCTTAATCATGTTAGGGGGCTTGTTTTGAATACAGTGTTCTATTCGGCATGACAGTATTGACCGTCCCAATGCGCAGACACATATACTCTATAGGGAGTAATGCTCAATGCAGACATGCATTTGAACACATGCATTAAATGATGCACTATCTATAACCCATAGTGCCTTACAAAATTAGATAAGTACTGGCTTCAGATATGACCATTCGTACACATTACAGACAAACATGCACTTCATGAAGAGGCTAAAGTCACAAGCAGTAGTACACTGGACTACATCACACATATTGTTATATAATATTTCAACTGCCATTCTGTATTTATTTCTATAATCTAATTTTCAACATTAAACTAATATACTGTATTCCACTGAGTTTCCTCTCTTCGTAATAGCAGTCAGTGGTCACAGGCATTTCCAAGCAAAATGCAGACATCTGGCCAACACATTCAGGGGTGTAAATCACTTCCTTCATACAAATAAGAATCGTTTTGGGAAATGTTTACTTTACCTGAAACTAAATATTTGCACTGCTACTTAATAACATTTCTAATTAAAACATTATGGCCCGGTTTCACAAACAGGGCTTAGCTTAAGCCAGGACTAGGCCTTAGTTAAATTAAGATATTTAAGCAACTTTTGCAAAAATGCCTTACATTTACAAAAACATTACAGGTGTGCATCTTGACACAGAACAATGGCTCTGACATATTTTAAGATACGTCAGAGCAAGATATTTTCAGTTGAGACAGTTCAAACATGCATTTTAGTCTGGGACTAGCTTAAGCCTTGTCTTTGAAACCGGGGGTTTACTTTTTAGTCAAAGTGTCAAGTACATATTTCAGCAGTCATCATGACGTAAATCTATTCTTATTTTAAAACAAATATACATTACTATTCAAAAATATGGGGTCAGTGAGTATAATGTTTTGAAAATAAGTCTCTTATGCTCACCAAAGCTGCATTTAATCATAAATACAGTAAAACAGAAACATTATGAAATATTATTACAATTCAAAAGAACTGTTTTCTACCTGAATATATTTTTAAATAAAATTAGAATTTTCAGCAGTCATTACTCCAGTTTTTAGTGTTACACGATCCTTCAGAAATTATTCTAATATGCTGATTTAGTGATTAAGAAACATTTCTTATTATAATTTTTTTTTTTTTTTTTGTGGAAACAGTCATACATGTTTCCAGAATTCTCAGAAGAAAGGGAAGCTCAAAACAACACCATTTATTTGAAAAAAATATATATTTTTTTACAACATTATAAATGTCTTCATCATTTTTGATTAATTTAATGCGACCTTGCTAAATAAATGCATTAAATTCTTTTTTTTTAAATTGATGACAATAAATTTTGTCAGTCTTCCTGAACTAACAAGTCAAATTATGTTCCTTTCAATGTTTTAAATAAAATATAATTTGCTCACGTAACTGTATTCATCATTATATTCATCCTTATAAAGAGTAAAATCAAAGCTTTTCAATTACATCTTAACTATTGTTGACAACAAACACTTGAGGCTTTACATAAGTGTCAACACTATCTAAGAAAAACTGGTCGTTTTGTTTAGAAATACTTTCCCTGAAGCATGTTTTTAGCTTGATGCATTGATTTTTAATTGTGTAGAGTCCCATACTGTCCATCAAGTATAATTCCTCAGTGCTTTTTACACCCGTGAGCATGCCTGGTACTGTATGTGTAAGTATAAACTAAATAAATGGCCTTTCATACAAGAGTTTGAAGAGTTGCTTTAGCTTCCTGCACAGCTGCTCCCCCAGCCCTAAGGGATTCAACTCAGTCCAGGGAGCGCCAGAAACACGCACGACGGGCCACTTCAATCTTTCCTGAACAAGTGTCGCAGTGTACTCCTGACCTACGTGCCCCCGGCCCACAGCTGTTCAGATGGGACCGGCTGAGCCTTGAGCTCTAAAAGGCGACTGGAGAGAAAGAAGCAGCCCTGACCCGGACTCCGCCTCCAGATCTGAGGCTGACCCTGGCCATCTCTGACAGAGAGCGAGTGAAGCTCCGCGAGTGAAGAGCAGCAACCAGATGCAATGGCTAACGGCTAATGAGACCGGCGTCGGGACGCCAGGGTGTCAGAGTGCGCCACTCTGTTAAGATAAAGCTTTGGGGTATTGATATCCGCCACCATGGAAGGCAAGAGATCAACTGCAGTCAAAACACTCGCAGGATTAGCAGAGATCAGAGATAAAATCTTTCACACGAGGTGATAACATCTAACAGCGCTGAGAGGTTATTTTAATGGAGGCAGACTGAACGATTAAACTCCAACTGTCTAAAAACGTTACTCATTGAGACATGAATAATTTATTTTTATGAGGGAAGAGAGATTATAAGTCATTTACATTGCAAATGAATAATTCAATCGTTTTAAATCTGAAAAATTTTAAAAAATGTATGACTTCTCAATAACAATTATTTATAATCTCTATTATGAAAGACTTGTCTTATGCAAACTAATTTAGCTGGAATTTGTATCGGGGACCTAATTTGTATGTCGGGCTGCGGTTTCAATTTCCCAAAGCTGCTATTATTCTCAAAATGTGTTTAAAGGTAAACAAAATAATTCAAATGTTATTGAGAGGCCTCTTCATTTGCATAATCAATCAAGCAGGTTTCTGCAGAGAGCTAAACAACATTAAGGAAACTTTCTGAATTTAATCAGTTCGAGCATTAGCATTAGCTCTGCCCACTGGCAAGGCAATGACTATGTCTACTAGTTTAACTACATTTTTAATACAAACTGAACCACAGGCAATGTTGGGGGTTCATGGAACATAATGAAAGAGAGACTAAGATCTGTATTAAAGACAAAACAGTTAAAGCAATTGCTGAAACACATCATTCACGTCTGTAGCACAAGTGGTGCGGGACTGGTTGTGTGCAGATACTGAAGGGTTGGGAATTTTTCAAATCAAAAAGTATGAGCAATAAAAATACTGATGCTTAGCTTATTCAGCACCACAAAAAAACTCTGATGTCACTGAAGGTACAGTAGTGTCACAACAGTTTATTTATTTATTTCATGCCCAATAAATGGAGCAGAATCCATGATAAATAAAAACAGAAAAGATATGGTCAGAAACATTTCAAAGCAGTACAGCTATTTTTAAAGTCATGCTCAATTATAAATAAATAAATGTAAACATGAAATCGATACTACTTTGTAATGTTCCTGACTGTATCTACAGTACCATTTAAATGTTTGGGGTCAGTATTTTATTTTTATTTGTAATTAATACTTTCAGTCAGCAAGGATGCATTGCAGTGACAGTAAAATCATTTTATAATTTTACAGAAAAATGTTTAAAATTAACGCTGTTCTTTTGAACTTTCTATACATCACTATTCATCTTAAAAAACATGCATTACATTTTATTATTAAGAAGCACAACTGTTTTCAACATTAATAAGAAAAAAAGCCACAAATCATCATATCAGAATGATTTCTAAAGGATCATGTGACACTGAAGACTGGAGTAACAATGCTGAAAATTCAGCTTTGCATCACAGAAATGAATTCGATTTTAAAATAGAATAAGTGAACATATAACACTTCTTTTAAAAATACCCCAAACTTTTGAATGGTCCATCTGTTCTTTTTTTTTATTTAACGTGGATTCTGTTCCATTTATTTATTACTTAAGTAAATAAATGGATAAATAAAATATTTGAATGTTTAACTTGGACAAGCTAGTGCATAAGATCATTACATGATTGCCTACACTGAGAGTAATCGAACCAACAGAAAATCAGATTACCGCTATACCATAAAAGATTTCTCATAACAAGAAGCCACAGAAAAGCAACGAGGGCCCTTGGAATCAATAGTCCGTGGTTTCTTAGGACGGTCTGACTTTAATCTCTTAGGGCAGTCTACTGTATTTATCCAGAGAAGTCCCTGCATGTGAGGAGGACACATGTGGTCATGAAACCACACTGATCTTAAGCCTGGCAGCAATTACCAACACTACACATGCAGCTCATGGCCGGCAGACATCAGAAAGTGTGCTCGGATGCATTTGGTCCCCATTCGCAGCTAATGATCTGCCTTTACCGTGGACACCGGGATCTATCCACGCACAAATGCTCCCGTGATGATTACATAAACATGATGTAATGATGATGAGCACAACTCACAACACACAACTTCTCAGGAGGCATGCAGGGACACCATTGACAGATTATGACAGCACTGCTAAGATGACATGATAATCAAGTGTTGCTTCATCTAGTTATGGCTGCACATTATCAGTTGTTACATGTCGGATGACAGCATTACAATCATTATTATGCATTAACAGTCATGAGCAGATATGCTTTCGTGTCATGCGAATGTTTTACAATCACATCAAGGCTCCGAATTTGCTTTATTCTTGAAAAGCGTGCCATCTGCAATAAGCTTACACTCACAATTGACAAGAGAGAGAGCGATAGAGAAAAAAAAGAAAAGGAAATCAAAATCAGCCAAGACGACTTCCTCTGGTCGCCCTGCCAAACGGGCTTTTGTCTCATCTCTGAGGAACTGTCAGGTCTATCCCACTTCATTCTGCAGTTACAGTTGCTCCACCATGGATGTGTTTCACCATTACATTTGCAGTGACATCTCATTTGATTTAATTTGCCAATTACTGCACTGGGCCCCGTGATATTCCCCATCACCACTGGCAAGGGGAATTAGCCTAATAAATCAGGCTGGCCTTTTTTTTTTTTGTGCGCCTGCCTCTGCTCGTGACGAAGGGAGAGAGTTTGACCTCAGAGGAGTAAAGGTTAAGAAAGAACGAGGCCCGCCTCGGCGGGGGAGGTGGGTGGGTGCTAAGGGCCCCGCCGGAGGGCCTGGTAAGGTGGAGTTGTCAGTGGTGTGCAGGCAGCGGTGTGTGTCTTACCTGTCACTGTAGGCAGCGGCGGTAGCAGTAGCAGGCTGAGTGTATCGGTAGGCAGCGTAACCACCCTAGAAACACAACACACACACTCGCTCACATGGGCACGTCAACAACAGCTGTTTGGATTTTTATAAAATGTGTTTGCATGAAATAAAAGGGTGAGGGTGGTGGGGGGAGGAAGGAGGAGGAGGTTCAGTTTGATGTTTTGTGCTGTGACAGAGACTGTACGACTGAATCTCATGGAGATGAAGAGGCACGGAGTGCTTTTGGAGAGGGAGCGGCACGCGAAAATGTCGCATTCATTCGCTCGGAGTTCACTGCATCGGCGTTCACGATTCGCCGCATGCTCCAAAAGAGGGGACGCACATGTCATAATCATAGCTATTAAATATGCATAATCTAATTACAAAGCAGCAGCCTTATGTTGGTGACTCAACCTACTTTCTTATTCCTCTCATGCATACATCTGAGGATTAATTATGTAGCGCTGTCATACTACACTACTTCTTTTTGCCAACGATGGAGAAAGGAATCATTTCCACATGTGGAACGGTAACATCAGATGTTCAGTAAGGCAAAAAGGCCAAACAAACACATGCAGTCAAAAGCGCATATGCCTGCTGATTTGAGCAGTGTTTTTCATAGTCAGTGACGGTACGAGATACAGCTGTCTTCTTGAAACACTCCCACATGGCCATTACTGTGCTCTGGACTTTCAATGTTATTTTGTATTATATAACAATTAGTTCCTGTTCTCTAATTTAGTGTTTCCCAACCATTTTTGTCTCATCTACCCCCACAGCCCCATCATACCCCTTCATAAAAACTAAATCAAAAATGTACATCTGTCTGGATGCACAGGCTGTCATCAGCCCAAATGATCATACTAGCACTATAAAAACGGTTTCATCATTATAACAATATTTATCTGAATGACTTATATATATATATTTCCATATCCTTAACGTGTCACCATACTTTCTGTAATTTTTCTTTGATTTTATTCCACATTTGATTGAGTTTTTTTTCTTCAATAATTAAATTCAAAACAGATGAAAATTAAGTTTTCAGTTTTGCTAGGATGATTTTATTTATTTTTTCTTTCCTCCATTAAAGTGCCACACATATACACACATAAAATGCTAAAATGCACATATTATTTACCAAAGAAATATATATATATATATATATATATATATATATATATGTATATATATATGTGTTGTGTGCTATATTAGTGCTGTCAAAACAATTAATTGCGATTAATCACATCCAAAATAAATGTTTTTATTTACATAATATATGTGTGTGTACTGTGTGTATTTATTATGTGCATATATATATATATATATATATATATACACACACATTAATGTATATATTTAAGAAAAATGTCATGTATATATTAAAAATATATTTATATATAAAATCAATTATATGAATACAAATATATACATGTAAATATTTTCAAAATATATACTGTATGTGTGTATTTATTTATAATAATAAATATGCACGGTACACACACATACATTATGCAAACAAAAACTTTTGTTTTGGATGCGATTAATCGCATTTAATATTTTGAAAGCACTAAAATATATAAATATATTATATTATAAAAAATATATTAAAATATATAAATAAATATATTAATATAAAAATAAATAAATAAATACAAAGTACTCCCTAGGAGCTGCTTAAGTACTCATAGTTTGGGAAGAAAAAAAATAATAAAATAAAAGCCTTTCCAAAGTACTCCCTGGAAACAGAGCAAAATCTGTTTTCCGGCACTAATAGTGCTGTTTGACTAAATATTTAGCAAAAGTGCACTCTTGCTTATGTGAAGAAATATAATATTTCCTAATATTTTTTTGTTTTGTAGTACTGTTGATTTTTTCCTTAATCCATTTTTTTTTTTTTAGGAGGCACAGCTTCCTTTACCATTCCTATTAGCAGTCCGCTGAAAACTCTAACCGACAAGTCCATCTGTACACCTCTGCTCTTCCCCGGTTCCTCCAGGGCTTGCTGGTCTCCTGACCCTGCTGTTCTCCACACCAGGCCTTCAGGCTGTAGTAATTACCACCCTCCATCTCCCTGCACTCACACATACATAACAGCAGCTCCTTCTCACAACTTTCTTCATGCTCTTCACCCTCCCACTTCCTCGCAGCTCACCTCCGTTCTCTAACTCCTTCCATAATGACTCACCGGGTAATTCGACACTCCCACTGCGTGGCCGGCCCTTAACAAACCATTTCATTTACTCGCAACACCCAGCCTGACATGTGGCTGTGATGCATCTGGGCTGTATTTAAAGCCGGTGTGATGAGCTGCAGAGTGGAACGGCTTAACGGGGCCCCTTAGTCACCAGTGCTGTCATCTCTGACAGACAGGGGCCGCGGGCATCTACATGTCTCTGAAGCTCCATTAGGCTTGGTCAACTAACCTCAGGGAAACTGACAGGGTGTGCAGGTGCGGTGAGAGCAGTGGTCAGGACTTTAATGCTGAGATGCGCATCTGGAGATCGGCCACAATTTATCATCATGACTCACAAAGAGAGAGAGGAATAGATAGGGCTCCACTGACTCCTGACTGCTTGCTTCTGTCTGGAGTGCATGTGGACATGCTGAGTTTATCATGGCTATTGATGCGTATGGTGAGATTCTCATACTTTTACTAGAGTGTGTTTGCCTGCCACAACCACTTGATGGCCTGAGCTACTTGAAAGGATTCCACAGGGGGATATTATTTAGAATAATACAACTATTCAAGTGCTTTATATGTGCATATGTAACATTATGCAACAATAATTCCAGTCCCCGGTAATAGTCCAACAGCACCAAGACTTCTCAGTGTTTATATCATACTATGCATTAATGGTGGGAATAACTCATTGACTCTTATTGCAGATTACATCGACATACCAGTAGGTGGCAACAAGTGACTGTCTTAATGGGTGATTAAACCAATTGGTTTAAACACTGAACTGAAATAGGGACTTTTATGATTGTTTATGAATGAGTCGTTTAATTATTCACTCAACTCATTTGTTCAAAACACTGATTCAACAACAGTTCTGGTGTAGCTTTGTTCGAAACAGACACATTCAAAAGCAGCAATTCAAATATGTTTTTTTGATAAAACGAAGTCTCAGCTTTCAAATATATCATTTTTTTTCCCATTAGATTCAAATAGTAAATGTCATTTTGACACTCTTTAATGTGGCGAGACAGATTGCTGTTGCTGCTTCACATCAAATGACAGTTTGAAAGCTATTCAAATTGCCATAGCTCATAAGTTGGAAAAGGTTTCACAATATATTATATTATATTATATTATATTATATTATATTATATTATATTATATTATATTATATTGTTAAATATATGCAAAATATTGCAAATCCATAATAACCTTAATTAAACGTATGTTTGAACAACAAATTAATTGTATATGCATAATTTATTGTTATTTTAATTGTAAGTACATGCAACATCTTACAAGGACACCTTAAAATAAAGTGTTACCCAATTTTCTTATACTCTGTTTCGTTAGAAGCAAACAGGCTTATGTTGGTAAACAAAATAATGACATCATTAGAAAAAGCAGAGGCTTTCTTTTGATAAAAATGATCAGGTCATATTGGAGGGTTTCCAATCATTACTGATGTTGCAAATGGACTTGTTTGTTACAGTGTGGCTTTGGGCATTTCTGTATCTTCTAGAAATGAAAAGTCAGCCACATGAGGGAAATGCAAAGCACTTTATATTACAGATTAAATGGAGAGATATTACACACGCTGTGTCGTTTATATTTGGTAGATCTTCCTGCCTTATTGCACCCCTGCATGTGGTATGTATCCAGTTTTTCTTTGTTTAACTTGCTCATTTTAAGGCTGTCTGTTCTATGCTAGCGTGGCTTCATTTTCCAGACCTCAGCCAACATTCAGTACATTTAGCAGAGCACTCAGGAAATTAAGATTGGTAATAAACAAATACAGTTCTTGGATAGTTTCTAATGAATATTAGATGATCTTATCGCAGCAGAACAATCAATCCCAGCCACTGTGGCACTGCGCTAATGACAGGGGAACAGAGGAAGCGTTACAGCAGCCTTCCCGCCATTTCCACGCACATTTGTACCCTGTACAATTTGTTTCGTCCCAGAGGAGGGCGAATTGGGGGAGATACATCAGGCTGTGTCAGGCTCAATGAGACATGGCCTTGAGGAGAACAAGCTTTCTGTCCCTGCTAGTTACCCCACCTAAGCTCCAGATGCTTCTACTAATCTCAAAATGTGATCAACTCGCAGATGAATGTGTTGAAGATATGCAGATTAGATTAGATTATATATTTTATATAATCTATTCTAAGAAAAAAGCACATTCTGTGTAGGTCTTACTGTAGGTACATATGAGCATGCCCTGCTCTAGTGCTCAATTTCAGGTCACCGAGTCTCACCACAACTGACAATAAACTCAACTATGTCTATTCCTCTGTCACTGATAGTCGTGTGCTGCGGCTGGCTGAGGAAGAATGTTCTTTACTTGTGTGTGAAAGTCTCTTGACACAATTATTAAAGCTAGAATAAAAAAAAAATGCTAACAATAGAAAAAACAATGAATCAGCTGGTTGGTTTATATTCGGGGGGATGAATGAGGCTGGGGGAGGGAAGGAGGGGGTATGTACATGAACATTCAAGGACGGCATGCGAATACTTACATAAATATCTGCACCATAAAATCCGTCCTGGTAAACAACACTGGAAAGATGCAAACACACGCACACACACACAGACAAACATCAAACAAAACACATCAATATTAGTGCATGTTCCCATGCAAGCAATACCAAGCCCATCTCTAGCCAGGCTTAGTGGAACAGAATAAAAAAACACATACTGAATAAGAGACAAAGGGTCTCTACAAGCACTTTTGAAGTAATTAGAAAGGAGTAAAGGCTTTGTACAGGGGCCACAGAGAGCTGAAATTTCCTCACATCATATTTTAGTCATTAGCAAAAAAAAATAATAATTCTATGTAGTAAATGTTAAAAATGAGGGGAAATTGAATTTATTATTATTATTATTATTATTATCAATCAACCATATTGTTTTGAAATAGTTTTAAAGTATAGCACTTCTGAAAATAATTCAAGGCCAAAATTATTAACAGATTTCATTCATACTTTTGTTTTGTGGAGAATTTCAGTCTTAGATGTGTTATATTTTTCTTTGTAAACATTTCAATATATATATATATATATATATATATATATATATATATATATATATATATATATATATATATATATATATATATATATATATATATATATATATTTTAAGATTAAAGTTTGAAAATCACTTGATTGGTTATTGGCATTTTAAATGTAATTTAGGGTGACAATGATCATTTCTGAGCTACATCAAAACCTGTAAAATGGTGATAATTCTTTAAAATCTAATAAAATACAATCTATATTTTGTGTTTAGTTTTATGACTTGGCAAATCCAAAGACTAAAAAAACCCCTGACACCTCAAAACTCCACAGAACCTCCATCAATATTATCAGCTTGCAGTTACATACATGAAATCAGAACCAAATTAATCAGACATCATTTGACTGCTCAGAGATCACAAATCCTTCTGCATTCAGTAGTTCGAGAGGATTTACATGATGTTACATTACAAAAAAGGAACTCTTAAGGCCATCGACCATGACAGAACAGCGTGACAGCTGACTGTCATCATTACTTGCAGGATGCACGGGTTACATGCTGCACTGCTTGTTTGTGCTGAGGTAGAGATGCATGCACGTTACAGCAGCCCAGCGACGAGGGGGAGTGGTTGTCAGAAGAGAGGACTAAAGGTGAACTTGTGTGTGTGTGTGTGAGAAGGGAGTGTAGTTACGAACCCCCCATAGGCTGGGATGTGTGGGGGAGGCGCAGCTGCCCGGAACGTATTGTAGACGGTGCGCCCTCTTCCTCTTAAGTGTGCCCCTCTGTACGCCGCCGCTGCCGCCGCCGTGGCTGCTGGGTATGGGAAGCCTGGCACTGTGAAGAAAACATACAGTATAAACATGAGGAACAATTACAGAAGAACAACAGTTAAACAGGTTTGGAACTGTGTAGTTATTTTTAACTAAACCTATACATTTACTTTATGGTGTTCTTGTTACAGTGTCATTGTACATTTAAGCACTGAGTAATAATAATTAACAACATTCTGTAGGGTTAGTTGCATTTATGCATAATTTACTGCTGTTACTATAGTAAGTACATGTATCTTGAGTTATAAGGAAACTGTAAAATTGATACCAAAAATTGGGTTACACTTTATTTTAAGGTGTCCTTGTTACAGTGTAATTATACATGTAAGTAATATTAATTAACTACATGTACTTACTATATGGTTAGGATTAAGGTTGCATGTAATTATGCATAATTAATTGTTATTATATAGTAAGTACACGTAACATGTGTAACACAGACACCTTAAAATAAAGTGTTACCAAAAATTGTTGCTCTTGAAACAAAGCTAAAAATAAAACAAATATAAGATAAAGAATATAAACTTAGTTACTCATGAAAAGGAGAAAATCTAAGTATTAAAATTACTAAAACTGAAATAAATAAAAAAATATAAAAATAAAAAAAAAAAATCAAAAACAAATATAAAATTAGAATTATAAAAATAAAATATGAATAATATTTATAGAAATAATATATTATTAATAAATAGTATATAAATAATGATAGCACTGGGAGAAATGCCATTATGTAAATTAAAAAAAACAGGCCTTTCATGCTGTTTTGAAATAAAGGGTTTGATGTACTGTGACATCACCATCACGAGCACATTAACATGCCGCCCACATATATACATTAACGCCTATTCAAAATTCAGCAATTTGGCCCACCCTGATGCACCACAGCGTGAACTTTGTCAGTATGCTGAGATTAACCAATCATAAAGATGTCATTTACATATAGATGCCTTAAAGCTACAGTGGCAAAAAAAAAACCATAAGAGGCAAAAATGATCAAGCAAAACTAAACTACAAATGTTAGTACAAAAATGTAGACTTACGGGGAAAAATAAAATGAAAAATTGCAGGATATGACCCCTTTAAACTCCTAATTGCAAAATAAGCCCCCTTGGGGTGATTACATGGCTACATTTGAAATAAGCAGCTAAATGGTCAAAAGATTGATTTGAGGTGAAATTGTTTTAATGTGTGAGAACAAAGACACAACAGGCTGATACGAAAAATAGCTCAGTGTGGCTAGGGACAGTCAAATATGCAGTTATACAATGTACTATTTGACTGCAGAATGCCACTACTGACCAATCAGAATCAAGTATTCCAGAGCGCAATGTAATATTCTGCCAAATGAACTATAATTCCACAAGTCTCAACTAATCTGAGCTGTGAGGAATGGTGCCCTACCTCCATCTACACCTGCAATTAGCCCCAAACTCTAACAATGAGTAATAACCAAACTACGGGAGGCATACAGACCTCTGAGGCTGGGTGAAAACAGAAAGCTTTGTATTGTTGTTAAATGATCATTAAATTTAATAGGGCGTCGGTGTTGAAAATGACTTTTAAGAGGCTTAATTTGAAATGGTTGAGAGGAAGAAAGAGAGAGGGGGTTTGTGAAAGCTGCTCCATTCTTTAACATTACAGGTTTTCAAAAGGAGATCATATAAATGCCTAATAGGAGCACTGAATCTTTCATTTGGATGATAAAAAGTAAGATTTAAGGAAGGAGTTTGCGTGATGTAGAAAGGTGAAAAGGATTGTTCCATTTGACTCTTTATCATCTTGGATATGTCTCGCTTTCACCCAGTGCACCACAGCTGTCTTACTATATAAAAGAATAAAATACAGCTAAATGAACTCTACAATATACTTACAAATGTATTGTATTTATAAAGGAAGACATTAGCTTTCCATTACTGAAATGTTTCATATTTGTAAGGTTAACATACATATGTTAAAATACAATAACATTTATCTATAATTCATTAGTGTCAGAATCATATATATATAAATGCAGCATTTAAAAATGCAGCATTAAAAAATGCAGCATTAATAAAAACAAAAAAACAATAATATTAATTAGTCACATTTTATTCCTTTCTCATTCCATGCCAGGCAGCCCCTTTGACAGCCATTTTTGAAATATGCTGTGTACATGTTTGCATATTTGCAAGAGCTTCGCTTTGATGTGTAGAATGTGTCCTGAAGAAAAATAAATATCAGATGTATTTAGCCTGAATATTTACAGGATAAACAACTTGGACTATGCACTTTCATTCAGAATGATGAAGGGAGGGCTAGATGAAAACGGAGAGAGAGAGCGAGATAGAGCTACAGTAAGAGCGCTGAATGAGAGATGGGAGCGTGCACCCGCAGCAGCAGCAGTGAGCTCCGGGGGGATGCACAGGAGAGTTAGTCCGTTTTATTGCTTTGAGAGCGATTACAGTGAAGCAGATGCTCTGGCCGACGGGAGGTAGCCTCCGCATCAAAGCCATAAAAGTGTACAACTGCTTTGTAGCGCAATAATTTCTCTCATTGGCTTTTGTGTGGGAAGTGTTTGGCAGGGGTGGGGGGTTGACGGGTGAGCAGAGCCCTTGTTTCATAAACATTACAGGAGGTTTCGGATGCCCTGTGCATTGCGCTCTGCAACTTTACACAGTGCAGCAAACTGCAGAGGCTCTTTTATGAATGCATATATAAACAAAAGGCGCTTCGAGATTAAACAAATCTCACAGCTTTCAGATAATGTAAAATGCGGTGTGTATTGAGTACAGATAATTCTGCAGCTTGTTGAAAGCTAGGATTTATAATTATGAAAATAATTAATGGAAGTAAAAACAAACAAATTAAGAAAGTACACTCTAAGAAATGCTGGGTTAAAAACAACCCAGTGCTTAGAGAAGTATGGACAAACCCAGAAACTGGGTTGTTTTGACCCAGCGGCTGGGTTTAATGTTTAACCACTGGGTCAAAACAACCCAATAACTGGTTTTGTCCATATTTTATTTAACCCAGTGTATGAAAATGATTAATAAAACAAATTCTACTGAAAATAAAATTATTTAAGAAAATAAAATTAAAGAAATTCTGCCAAACGATTAATCGTGATTAATTGCATCCAAATAAAAAAAATTGTTTATATAATGTGTGTGTACTGTGAATATTACGTCTATATAAATACACAAAATATATACTGTATGTGTGTGTATTTATACACACATAATAAATATACACAGTACACACACACATATACTTTTATTTTGGATGCAATTAACTGTGATTAATTGTTTGACAGCACTCGAAATAATGATTACAATTAGCAATAAAAATAAAATTAACTAAACTAATAGTTAAAATTGAATGAGGGGGAAAATTCTGAATGATTCTGATTCAGAATTGATATCACAACTCATTTGCAAAAAAAAAAAAAAAAAAAAAAAAAAGATATAAAATAAAAAAATCTAGATTGCTGGTCAGTTGTTGGATGACTAGCTGACCCATCCCTATTAAATTCGCAGTTATTTTCCTTTAAGAAAAATGTAAGTAGACAGCCACTATTTATATACACTGTTCTCTAAAGGCCCTCCCCAACTGGTAGCTTTATAATCCAAACGTATGTAATCTCACAGCAAGCAGTCTTTTGAAACACGTTTCAAGTCTTAATGAATGTACATTTTTAATCACCTCTCTACACATGTCGGGGTCATTTCAAATTGTTTCTTCCCACAATGTACAACACAGAAGCGGCCATCAAAAGTGCTTTCATTCCATTTTGAAACGCTTTGTCCTTCCGCTAAAAGCCGCTTGTTGTCTCCCACGATAGCCTATCTGCTCAAATTAATTCCATTTTGCTGCTGCCTTTTTGAATATTCTCAAATTCTTCTCTTGCGCTCCGTTAATTGCACGTCACTTTTCAAACTTATCAATCAGTATTTGTGAGTTCAAAAAAAGCCCAGCAATGTTGAAAGCGCCACTGTCTCTCGTTCAGTCAGGACTCAATCAAAGAGAGAGAGCAGGGACAGTGATGTCATCCTAAAACACTGAAACATTAGCGCTGCGAAACTATCAGTCAATTCAAATCACCCTCTAAATCATTACGACCCATCATACTCCAGTTCAGTTCATATGGCTGAAAATTCAATAATCTGAATGTTGGGCATAGAGAATTTACCCTTCCTTTCCTCTCACTTAAGGAAATGAGTTTACCAATATGTGACCAATTATTTCTGCCAATAAACAATAAAGATTAGAAATTGAGGTCAATAAATGAATGTGTGTATATGTGTGCAGAGAAACGTGAAGTCTGAATGTTGTGAGCATTTATGTGTACATTTCTTCAACTTGTAGGCACTTCCATGTCTCAGGGGTTGATTTTAATTCAAACAGATTTCATATGCATATGTAAAAATAATAATAAAGTGAAAAAAGAAACTATTTATACAGTAGATATTATTATTTTACTATTTCTATTTGTGTATGTGGTTACCAAAGAGACTACAGTGTCAGTGATGATCAAGTTTGAGCTGAAATATGAAATATGATGTCTGAAAGAAAACAAAGAAACATCAAGGTATACACCACATGGAAAAGGGAAATGCATAATTTCATTTTGATTGCATAATGTGATTAAAAAAACAGTTAAATAATGCACTTACAATTTACAACCAACTGTTACTTTGTGCTTTGTGGTTGATATTTTTACCCACAGCTTTTATAGTACGGACAGAGACCTTAGAAAGTTTTTGGACAAGTCACAATTAAATTGGTACACTACAATTTTTTTTTATGGAATATTTTATTGTTCATCATTTCTAATGATGCTGTAATTATGGAACACCTTTGCCACTATGAAATATAAAAAAAAAGAAAAAGTAGTTGTGACTTTTTCTCTCACACTTGCAAGTTTATATCTCACAATTCTGACTTTTCTCAAGTTGCAATTACAAGTTTGCATAGAAATAGTCAAATTGTGCAAAAATGTTAAAACATTATTTAAGTGTGTGCATTTTGAAGTCATAAAAGGCTAATCATTAAATTTTATTTAGCAAGGAAAACCAAAATACACCAGTTTGATATGTGATAGAAATGACATTATTGGTTTAGGAACAAAAATAAGACAGAATTCTCTTATGATGCATGTGTCTATGCACAAGTATAGCTGTCAGACATCTATCTTCTAAAAGCGCCCATAGTTGAGGAAACACCCTTATCTTTGCCTTTTGTTATCAGGCTGCTGACTTTTAAAAAAATAATTGCTAGAGCTGCATCTTTTTAACCTTGTTCCTCATGTCCTAAAAAAACACATGCATTAGAGAAAGACAGAGTGTGTACGTGTGCGTCTTTAAAGAAGAGCCTCAGATTTCCCGTGGTCAGAGGCGGCCTCAATTTGCATAATCTCTGGCCGTAAATTGCTGGAAGTCTAATTTTCAAACATCCGCCCAATCTCCGTCAGGCCTAGCACTTAATCAGAGATCAGCCCGGCAGACAAGCGAGGTCTGGCACGTTGGTCATCCCTCAGCTTTGTGCCAATAGCTTTCATTCCCCTCAGCCGGAGAACTGTTAATGAACATCAAAGTTATCTTAAATCAACAGTCTGCCGCAGGTGAGAGCCGTTTCGAGTGTCGACCGCTGAGGCTTGTTCAGAAACCAACCTCATGTCACACATCTGACTGTGTCATGAATCAAAAACGTTCCTCTTCCATCCCGGTCCTTCAGGATATTTCTTTATATAGGTAACTTTCTAGCTTACTAGTCACCATTCTAATTCACGCTCAATCGCTCTGTGCAGTCTTTCTATCTGCAGTCTCAGCAGCTACGTGCCAATGCCTATTTCTGCCATTAGACAAACCAAAGGATCTGAGGCGTTTTCCGATATCGCCACATTTCGGGCGTATTAACGATGCTTTAATTATAATTAAGACAAAGAAACGGTGAGCGCTGGAAAGAACAAAACATTCGCACCTTAATGGGATGTGGGCTGTTTGGACACTTGAAAGGTGAGACGAAAGCAAATCAATAATGAGCCATTTTGTAATTAACAGAATGTGTGCTGAATTAGGCAAACGACTGTCTAGAGAAATTGAAAATATTGATTTTAATTTATAAAATATATTTCAGCCCTTTGATGCCCTTGCGTCGACAGACAATTAGATTGAACCATCACCTCAATATTTTTGCCTTCCCGTTTCTTCTTATTATCATAAAATCTCGATATTTTCCCATATAATGGAGGAGGTAATGATGTTCGGGGAAGGTCAGAGGCTGGGATGGCCAAGGTTGAGGAGGAGATGACCGAAGAAAACGAGAGAAAAAGAGTTCAGCGTGTGTTTCAACCAGCGAAACCTGCTTGCTTTCAAAGGTCTATAAAATGAAATGAAGCCCTGGGGGTCTGGAAGCTCGCTGTGTACCGTGTTCGCAGTTTTGACAATGCCGTCTTGGAGCCTCTTGCCAATAGGCCAGCGAACACAGATGCACATTGTGAAACAGGCCCTTTGGGTGATTAGAATAATCACTTCCTGCCTGCCAACTCTTTCAAACCTATGCCAGAGCCCGTAGATTAAGGTCACCCGTTACACACACCTCCAAACACCAGGCCCAGAACTATGCCTCCATCAAATAATACAGTTAAACAACAACTGCTACAATCTTCTGCTTGTTTGTGGTTGATATTTTTAACCAAAAACTGAACAACACTGACAAAGACCCAACAAGCATCTGGACACTTTTAAGTCACACTTAAAATGTTAGAATATCATTCTACCACCCACTCCTTTCAGAGCACCCAGCTAACAAGGAACATTCTCAGGTTAACATTCTGGCAAGGTTCTCTCAAAGCTAGGAACAAACATTCTTCTAGCAATGCTAACAGATGTTCGTTCAGAGTTACCTGGACTTTACTAATGTTCTCAAAGCATTAGCACAAAACATGACTTATACATTGCTCATGTTTTATTTCTGAAACATTTTTAAATGTCGCTAATTGTTTCCGAACATTCAGAGAACATTTACAAGTAATGTTCCCATTATACAATGGAACGTTCCTTTGATATTTGCATAAGCATTTTTGAAATGTTTTGAATGTTCAGATATAATGTTTTCATATTATAATGTAAACATTAGCAAAATATACTTAGAACATATTTTTGTTAGCTGGGCTAGTGGCATCTCTCAGAAGTAACTTTACATTTCTGGGGTAGTTTTATTAGCAGAGTTACCACTGGTGTAGTTCATCGCATTTACTACGAAATATCAAATTATTAGCGTGGAAGTTGCACTTTCTTTCTTCAAAATGAATGGCACTTTCTTTGATTTTTCATCCAGTGACTTATCTGCAATGAGATTCATACATTTTTAAGCTGCCAATACTATTTGGAGCCACTGTAAGGCCAATATATGGTAATAAAATAACAACAGGAAAACAGTGAGCTTTCAAATTTGCTTTTTGAAAGGAATATGAAAATATGTGATATCAGAGTAATTCACCATTTCATATCCTCTGCAGTGTTAATAAACAGATGATTCAGGTCTTGTGGGTTGAAAAATTTTTCACACACAAAGCACATTAGTGAAGCTGCCCATTAGCCCTAAATGCAAATGCATTTAACCCTCTGTGTTACAGTGATGCTTTATGCAATTATTCATTT
Organism: Cyprinus carpio; assembly: GCF_018340385.1. Taxonomy (NCBI): domain Eukaryota; kingdom Metazoa; phylum Chordata; class Actinopteri; order Cypriniformes; family Cyprinidae; genus Cyprinus; species Cyprinus carpio. The sequence goes on along the minus strand of NC_056599.1, from coordinate 24,916,001 downwards.
GCAGCATTTATCGTAATATGACTGTGTTTATTCATAAAGAACACAATTTTGATTTATGTTTCATACGTTCAGAAAATCTACAGAAAGGTGAAGATAAATGATAATGATTTGGTTAATTTAACTTCAGAGGAGTTCTACATTTACAAACAATTAATACATTTTACAATTTTAGTTTTTAAGAAAAAAAAAATGCATTTGATAATTTCCCATGGCATTCTTCCTTACATTTTTCAAAAGTCTTATTTTTGTTGGAGCTATTTTATGTCCAAAAATCAAACTATTTCATCATTGGAATAACATGCATACCCAATCTTTTTACTAAAGATATAATGAATTACAGAGCCAGTTTCTTTTAAATGCGCATCCACTCACCTGCATAGAATTCTGGGCTGTAGACTGCACCCATGACTGGATTCAACTTCCAGCCTAGACATAAGACAGAGAGGGAGATCTGATATTAGCCACCTCGGTCTGCACTACTTAAAATTTACATCTGATCCTACACAAGACATAGAGATGGATTCTGGCTAACTAGAACCTCCAGGCCAATGCGTAATGATGTCAGTAGAGGGCTGACCGCACTGAAGCGCTGCTGTCATCCAGAGAAAGGAAAGGGCACGGAGCGGCCTGACAGATTTCTCTCTGATTCTAACCTCTACAAATGGCCTGTCTGTTTAAGCCCTCCATAAGTACAAAAAAGAGAGAGATTTCAGTGATATCAACTGAGATCTAAAAGGTTGTCTTGGCATTTCACTTCCATTTATACTTTTTCAGTGAACTGCAGTGAAAAACATTTTCAGAAAGCCGAGAACTTAGTTTGAATCAGTGAGGTCTGTGGCCGCAGAAAGCTACTGATGGTGAATAGGACCAAAAGTTTCCTGCTTGTGAAGTTGCGAACTTAGTCTAAGGTCGAAACTTGCAAAATAGCATGCTAATAAGCATTAAACGAATACGAAATAGTTACTAGGGTGTTCATTAAAAGAGTACATCTGTGACACTGATCTGCAAAAGATGCTCTTTGGATAATTTTCAAATTATGCTGGAGAACATGATCTTCAGGTTTTATACAAATGTGTAACAGTGCTGCTGACATTAAAAGAATACGATTAAATTTTTTAAAGTAATTTAATTACAACATAAATGGAAATATAATCTGTTTCAGTTACGGAGAAAAAAAATTGGAATTAAATTACAGTTATGAAAATGTTAACGATTACAAAAGGGGTTACATCTGAATATTTTCACACACATACAGATATGATTGATTTCTTTCCCAAATTGCTACGGCCTGCTTTAAATGTTTCAAAATGATTAACAGTTTAATACATTTGTTAGAAATTTAGAAAAGTAATCAAAAAGTAATCACGTAATCAGTTACATTACTTTAATAAAGTAACTGAAATAGTTACACTACTTATTACAACTTGCAATCTGTAACTTATTACATTTTCAAAGTAACCTTCCCAACACTGCTTATCAGTCCATCACAACATAATGGAAAGCGGTATGATGTTTTGCAATATTAATGAAACTTGTTCTTACCATTTGCATATGGGTTGACGGTCTTTTTATTTGTCATTACCCGTGCTGTTGCATTGTTAACCTAAGCACAAACAGAAGCATGTGAGCAAGACATACTGAAGCTAGAGCTGTAATTATTGAAAATATATATTTTTTAAAATTGCATGCATTACAGTGAAGATTTTCAAAATGATTACAGATCATAACAAACAGTTAAAGAAAAGTGGTAAGACATATAAAGCAAAGAAAATATATGCAATAGTCTCATCATAAAAAGACTCGTCAGCATGCGTCATCAAAAAAATGATCAAGTTGAAGGAATACATAGAGAAAAAAACAACAACAACAAAAACACACAAAATGCACTCAACAAATGAAAGGCATCGAATATGAGAGCATGCAGTGGAGAGGGAACGATTAGGTTAAAAGAAAAGAAATAGAAAACGTAGAAATGGAAAGAAAGAAAAAACATTTGGCACGTTTGCGCAACATACACTAAACATTCAGAGTTGAGGTACAGTCGGAAAACAAAGCAACATTTAGCATTCAACACTCCAAGAGCCTTGTGCTTCATCACAAGAATAATAATCAGAAAGGAAAATATATATATAAAAAAAGTAATAACGAAAGAAAATCATTCAAGCCGAAAGGACAGCTAACAAAGGAGGGTGCATTATTTAACATAATCATGGAGTTCAGAATCTGAGTAGGATGCGCACGATTCAGTTCAATCCAATCAGAGCCTCTCAGGAAGCTAAATGTTCACTCAAGTAACGCGTACCAAGAGAAAACAGCATCAAGAAACTCAACATCAAGTCAAAAAACAGTCACGAGGTATCAGCGCGGAGTTCGTGAAATGGCAGATGGCTCTCCACTTACCATTCGCCGCCATCGCCCGCGTGTGTATCTATTGTTACCACGGTTACTGAGTTTGGTGAGGGGCCTACCAGCTACCATTGGAAAAGGGGGGGAAATGAGAAGGCAAAATAGGCAACATCTTACTTAAAGACGGCACCACATTCGAATAACTCTTAAAATTGAAAAAAAAAAAAAAAATCAAATCAAATAAAAATCAAGTTAAGAAAGAAGCCCAACTGTCAAATGGGAATCGGCTATAAAGATGCCCACTTTCGCTGCAGACCTGCAGATCAGTTTTGCTACAGTATTTCACCTTCAGTGACTGTTCTAGACTGTAAAGTAAGTGTAATTTGAGCTGTAGATTTTAATAGGCTTGTGTTTGAGAGCAGCTCTGTCTAATAGCAGCGTCTTCAGGCCAATTAACAAGCGCTGCCGACTTCGGGCCGCTTTAAGCGCAGATCCCTCGTCAACTTTGCAATAAGGCCTCTGGCTATCATCACACAAATGCTGTTTGCACTCTGCCTGATGACTTACTGCACCCGTTTGCTTATTAAGCCAAAATATGCTTTAAAAAAAAAAAAAAACAGAAAAGAACCGAATAAACACAAGTGAATGCCAACAAAAGCAAACCAATTAGATAACGGCGAGCACCGTATTATATTTGATTTGAGATCTTAGAATAACTGAAACGTATTAGGGATACAATGTGGGGAGTAGGGTTGCCACCCATCCCTTAAAATACAGAATCGTCCCGTATTTAAAGGTAAAATGATGCGTCCCGTATCAAATCAATACGGGACGCGATTTGTCCCGTATTTTACAAATGCCAATACATAGTTGAATAAACAAATAAGTATTTTGCATTGCTTGTAATACTAATAGCAATTATAATGAAATAAATTTCATAAGAAGTATTAGAGAAGCTCATTTGTGTGTGATTGCATTTCTGGAGGCATCTCCGTTAAAGCAGCATCCGGTAAACCTGCGTGGTTTAAAACATCTGAGCTCATGTCCGCCCTTTGAACACAAGGCTCTGCAGATGTAGGGCTGAATGGGAAAGTTATCAATGGGTCTGTCCTGTAACTAATAATGAACGCTTAGTTTGCAGAGAAGCAGTATAGTTGCTCATCGTGTGGCTTAAAGGGATAGTTCACTCAAAATTTTAAATTCTGTCATCATTTATACACCCACAAGTTGTTTCAAACCTGTAATAATTTATTTCTTCTGTTGAACATAAAAAAAGTTACTTTGAATAATGTGGGAAATCAAACAGTTTTTGTTCAAAGGGCGGACATGAGCTCAGATGTTTTAAACCACGCAGGTTTACCGCATGCTGCTTTAACGGCGTGCGTTCTGGAGACTCAAATGTCTCCAGAAATTTAATCACGCACGTTCAACAGACCTGTTTGTTTGAAACTACCTGAGTAAATTATGACAGAATGTTAAATTTTGAATGAACCATACCTTTAAAGTGACAGACATATCTGTGCTTCTAAAGGTACAGGCCTATTTTTTTAATTAAAATTTGGATAGTCTGTTAATATAATATTCTATACATTATCAGAGCTTGGTAGACATAATTATGATATTTTAGACATTATTAGACAGATTAATTAATAGATTATAATTAATGTTAGACCCTATTTATTATTTTATAATTTAAATGAATTATACATACATACATAAATAATCATGTCATATTCAATCTGGCATTTTAAAATGTTTAAAAATGCTAAATTATTAAGATAAGAAAATTGAAAAAATCATTACATAATAACGTAGTCCTAATTTAAGCAAATTAATAAAAAAAAAAGAGAACAACAATTCATCCCATTCAGGTAACAGCTGCAGAACTGTCTAAAAAGACTAATAATAATTACAAATTATAAATAATCAAATTTAAAATAACAATATTAATGTGTTCTGTTGCAAGTGTACATACTTGTACATGGTTTATTGTTGAGCTATGGGTTCCTCACTGATTATTTGTATGTTTTTTTTTTTTTGTGTGAATGCGTGTCCCTTATTTCGTCTCGCTGAAGGTGGCAACCCTAGTGGGGAGGGAGGGAGGGAAAGAGGGACAGAGAGAGGAGCACACACAGGAAAAGACGAGTGATGCGTCTAAAACAGTGAGATGAGAGTGAGGCACACACTGACACACAAAACAGAACCAAGAATAACAACAAGAACGACAAATGAATAAAACAAAACAAAACTAAACAAAAAGCAATTGAGAAGGGAAATATTTGTTACATGCACCTCTATTTTACGACCTTCTACCACCGTGCCGTGTAATTTCTCTCTGGCCCTGTCCGCATCGGCACTATTTTCGAAAGTTACGAAACCAAAACCCTGCATGCAGGTGGGAGAGGGGAGGGGGGAGAACAACATGCACATTATTAATTCAGTCATACACCCAAGAAATCCACTGTGGCTCTACCTCTGCCATTCTCACACACAAAAACAGCTGCTGATTTTGCATTTACCCTCTCTCTTTCTCCTCCTCTTTTCTCCTGCATCATGCAAAGCATCGAGATTAACCATAATTTACGGGTTCTGTTAGAACCACTGAGGAGAAATGAAATGAAAGAGCACGTCTAAGAACGTAAAGTCACTTAATGAAATCAAAAAAAGAGAAAAAAACAAACAAAGGGATATACCTTTAGTAAGTCTTAGAATAAACAAAATCTATTGGAAAAAAGTGGAATAAAATAAATGCTGTCATTTAACACTGTATAATGCAACATAAAGAAAAGTCATTACAAAAGCGAGAAAAAAAAAATCAACTCGTAAGACAAATGATAAAGGATTGTGAACTACAGAACTTGTTAACATGCATCATTATCTCCCCCAGCTGGAACAGAAGAACATAATTCATATTTCAATAAAGAAAATTGTTTATGCACAGGAATGATGCTAAGTGTCACAATACTGAATAACGCTGTCAATTACGGAGCTCAGTGGAGAATGTTCTTCATTTGACACCGTAACAGAACAAAGACAAGTGCCAAACACATTTCCACACACTCCATTGAACAGGGCACTAATAACTCTAGCACAGCAGCTGATATGAGATTGCATTACATACGTTAACATGAATACAGCAAGCATTTCTTCTGTACAATACAGGTACTAATTCATCACTGGATATTTTGCCTTTTTAAATAAACATTATGCCTTTAAACTCACTGGACTGTTCTGACTGGTCAAGAATGAGAGCATGCAAAGGAAGTGAGTCACAAACGTACCTTTGATCCTCGTTCATTAAATATGATTTCAACATCTAAGATTTTACCAAATTGCTGGAAAGAGAACAGAACACAGATCAGACAGTGTCTAAATTGGATCTGACAAGTAAACACACTTCAGTTCAAGCTGCATTAAGCTACATGTTTTAAATGTTTAAGTTAATCTTAAAATCACCAATTATTCACCCTTTTAATGGGTCATTTATAAGGCATTTCTTTTTATTCTGAAAAACAAATCCGTTTGATCAAAATAAGAGCTTTAACAGATAAGAAGGTTTAAGTAATGCTCATTTAAACGGAATTGAAAAGATAATTTTGTTTATCAAAATTCACTTAGTAACTGCTAAAATAATTGTAATAAATAATTTTTTATATAGACACTACCACTGAAATGTAAGAGGATACTATGATTTTTTTTTCCTGAAAGACATTTCTTTTGTTGAACAAAATCATTTTTTTTGCTTAAAAATACAGTAAAATTGTGGTATTGTGAAATATATCTGTTAAAAATAACTATAAAGTCTATATCTATAAAATTTTATAACTGTCTATATCTATAAAAATAACTGTTTTGTATTTTTTTCTAATATGCTGATTTTCTGCTTATATATATAATTTTTTTCTTATCAATATTGGAAACAGTTGTGACACTTAATGTTTATGTGGAAACAGTGATAACTTTCTTTCTGTCTTTCTGTCTTTCTTTCAAAAATTCTTATACCAGTATACTATATATATATACGATTATATATATATATATATATATATATATATATATATATATATATATATATATATATATATATATATATATATATATATTTACACACACACACACATTCAGTATTCAAATAAATAATTCAGTTGTGCCCGTTACACCAGTGAAGCAACCCTGCTGCTTCCCTTAAGAAGCTAAGAACCAAAACAAGGTGCTGACTCAGATCACAGATCTTACCCAATCTTCAAATACCATCCCACAAGCAGGAGAACAGTGTGTTAGCACACACCTCAGACCCTAGCTACACTTGTGGTGGTGAGGCCACTGTCTGCTGTATGCCATAAAAGTAATAGAAAGAAAGAGAGAGAACATGTACTTACGCCAAACATTTGCCTGAGGTCTGGATCTCTGAACCTGAAGGGGATGTTGGAGACGTGGAGCCTCTTGGGCTGCGATTTGTTTTCTCTGTTTTCAGATGACTGTGTTTGCTGTTGGCTGTCCGTCTGTGCTGAATCGTCTGTCTGCTGTGGGAAAAAAAAGGAAAAGAAATCAGGGAATATCAGTAAGTCTGGCAAATTTTGATGCGCCAACTGTAAACAAACTCAAGGCGAAGATGTGCCTTTCAGTTGCAGAAAAGCAGCTGTATTTGCACACAGGTGTTGACCGCACCACTGATGTGTTTTTCGACTTGGTCCATCGTGGCGCTGCAGTCAGGAGGTATATTCTGGCGTGCCTGCACCTCCAGGCGTTCCCGGGGTGCCAGACGCAAAGCCTTGTTTTAACAATATAACTGGTGAAAACTTTTACCACCTGTTTCTGCCTCCCTTTCCCAGGCAGATATGAAAACCATATGTAGAGCACACACACACCTACACACACGCAAATGCACGTTTGAGGAGTATTTAATAATGCGTTTTCTGCTGTCGGTCCGTGCCTTAAATAAAACATGGCATCTCCACTACACCATACCTTGCTTTCTCTCGCTCTCTCTGGCCACGCATGACTGCTGGCTGCTCCCTCTGACTGTGTGCGTCTCAGTCTGGACTGCTGCCTGGGAGAGAAAGCGGCCTAGCCCTGAGTGTGTGTGTGTGTGTGTGTGTTTCTCTGTCTGACTGTATTTGTATGACTTAGCTAGAGAAAGTATTTCGGCGAGAGACTTTGCTTTCTATTTTTCTCCCATGTGTACATTTGTGTGTCAGTGGGCGACTTCCAAATGGCATTTTTGTGCCCTTAAAGGGGCAGTTCAAACAAAAATTACAATTCTGCCACCGTTTACTCGCTTTCATGTTGTTCCAAACCATACGTTTTTTTCAAATGAATCACTTTTTAATAATGAAGCTTTTAATGAAGCATCCTTACAAAGAGTTTTAAAAGAATTCTCTTATGCTCAACAAGAGTTAATTTGTTTGAAAAAGAGAATAGTAAAAACTGTACTATTATGAAATATTATTACACTTAAAACTGTTTTCTATTTTATATGTTTTAAAATGTAATTTATTCCTATGATGCAAAGTTGAATTTTTAGCATCATTACTCCAGTTTTCAGTGTCACATGATCCTTTAGAAATCATTCTATGTGGATCTTATGCTCAAGAAACATTTTTCTTATTATCAATGTTGAAAACAGAAAATGTGACATTTTTTAAAGGATTCTTTAAATTATACAAAAAAAAAAAGTTATTTTTTAACCAACTTTTTACTTTTAATCAATTTAATGCGCCCTTGCGGAAAGTGTTAACTTCTTAAAATTTACCAAAAGTTAATTTCCCAAACTTTTGAATGGCAGTGTACATTTGAAGCCTTTTAAAGTCTTACTTTATGTATGATGAGCAGATCAAAATGCAAGCCGTTATTCACTAATAATATTATTAAAATTACATTATAATTTACTGTATAGAAATTTGAATATAATATTCTATGTGATATTGTAATATTCTCCTTCAGTGAGATGTTAACCAGATGTGAATCAGTAAGTTGAACTCAAGAAGTGAATCATTCAAGAATTCATAAATGAATCATTCAGGTCAGTTTTGTGAACTGAATCACTTTACTCATTAAAAAAATAGAGTTCAAAAGAATGATTCATTCACAATGAATCATTCTGCTCTCATAAATGTGCATTTTTACTACACCAAACTTGACTTCAAGTGTTCTGCCCTTTGGAGTGAGGCCACAGTGGTGCTCACTTGAATGTAATTCACCCAGTATGTGTGTTAGCATGAGCATGTGTGCACATATGTGAATATATGTGCATTTATTTTCCTTTGTTGCACTTGAGAAAGGGGAGCCTGCAGTAATGCCCAGAGATATTTTTTAAACTTTCTGCTTGCTGCAGCTGTCCTGTCATGCTTCAAGCGCTCTGGAAATCATATTGTCTGGAACAAAAGAATGACTGAGTCCCAGTGTAACAACTGCCTCTCTGACATTACAGATGCTCAGGACTGTTAAAGCAAGCTTCACTGGAATTACTGGCAACGGAACGGACCGTGCGCGTCTGTGCGCGTGTGGCATTGTTATTTAAATCAGGCAGTGCTCAGGGCGACTCCGACAAAAGCGGCAACAGAAAGAGTGAAAAAAGCAAAGCTCAAATAAAGAATAAAGAACGGCTTGCTGGGATAAATATGAATATCGTGTCATCATAATGTTTGTACAGGCGGCACGATATACTCACCCGACTGAAACGCAAGGGTGGGGGGAAAAACATGAGAGAGAGCTCTTGAAAAAATACTAGTCTTTCAATACATGAAAGGCTGCAGAAGTGGAAGGGAAAAAAAATCTTTCTTGTGTTATTACAAGTCATAAACAAAAGAACACCCACTCCTCAAGGCAGAGAACAAAGAAAAACGGGAGATAAAACGCTAAAGCAGTGTAGTAAACCATCCAATGTAAAACTGACAAGATGTGCGCCGTCTTTATTGCTTTAACAAAATTGCACTTTTCCTATTGCGAGAGGCTGGGTTTAATGGCGTCGCGAGGCAAGCGGGCCTCTGCAGAAGAGACAACTGGGGTGTTATAATTGGAAATATGCTTTTCCATTTACTGCTCTTTCAATAAAAGTATAGAAAGGAATGCAGCAGGTCTTTAGGTTGAGGCACGGCACGGTCGGCGGCCATATGTGCCGTTTTAAAGATCTCATTTCAGGCTCTGTGCATACGGCTGCCTTAATGGCTCAATTAATTGATTCCGAAATCAATTAATCGATTCGAACCTGTCTAGTTGCCGTGGGGAGCGGGAGTCCACAGTGACTGATCTAGGGGTGATGGGATGAGACGGAGGAAAAGGAATAAATCTATAGGACTAAAATAGAGGCCGGCAGCAGAAGCTAAATGCATTTTGAATAGCATTCACAGTGTGCGCTGAAATATCCAGGCATCAAAATCCTGCTTTCATAATTCAAACAATATGATACTTCCAGTCGAGCCAGAGATTGTGTTGCTCCCTGTGGGAAGGAAAGGTGAGGGAATGATGGAACGCTAAGGACAGGGATGTGAACGAGGACAGCAGATCAGCTTGGAAGACCTACTCAATTACTGATTGGGGACTCACAGAGTTGTGAGTGTTTACCATTCACTGATCTCACACTGAGTGCTAAACGGCAAACAGTGGCAGGGCTGCCGGTGTGTGCTCTGAGCACACACACACACACACACAAAAACACACAGCCGCTGGAGTGTAAGAGCCCACACGGACACACATATGGCAGCGCTGGACAGAAAAAGATAACCTAACAAAGCACAGCAAGGACTTGGAGCGTAAAGTGCCAGTAAAATATTTTCCTTTTTTGAGGAATTTTTCCAGTGCGAGGAGTGTGGAATAATTGCATCAGCCGTCATTGATCCAGGAGGGAGTTTTTGTTTAATTATGTTATGTGAAAAGAGCATTAGGAAACACACACACACACACACACACACACGTACGCACGCACGCACACACACACACACACACACACAAATGTATAAAGAAATAAATTACTGTATAGTTTTATGCAGTGTATATTTTTAGCAGGCTAATGCAATTTTCTTCATGCCCCTCATGCTCTTTTCAAACACATAATTAAACAAAGACTCCCCCATGAATCAATGATGGCTGATGCATTTATTCCACATTCCCTGCACTGGAAATATTTCCTCAAAAAGCATATATATATATATATATATATATATATATATATATATATATATATATATATGAACAGTAATTGAACAGAAGCCTGCATTTATTTGATCCAAAATACAGTAAAAGCAGTAATAGTGTGAAATATTTTGCTATTTAAAATAACTGCTTTCTATTTAAATACATTTTAAAATGTAATTTATTCCAGTGATCAAAGCTAAATTTTCAGCATCATTACTCCAGTCTTCAGTGTCACATAATCTTTCAGAAATCATTCTAATATTCTGATTTGCTGCTCAAGAAAAATGTTTTATTATCATATCAATATTTAAAACAGTTGAGTACAACTTTTTTTTCAGGATTCTTTGATGAATAGAAAGATAGAAAGAAGAATAAAAAGCTTTTGTAACATTATACACTATACCATTCAATAGCTTGAAGTCACTGTAAGTTATTTATTTGTTTTATTTATATATTTATTTACCTTTTGGGGTAGTGTATATACACACATTTTCCCCTATACATTTTATGCATATATACATAGGACTATGGCCAGCTACATAGTTAACCTTGCTAAAAGGAGAAGAACATTTTTCATTCCTTTCTTGGATCAAATATTTGACATGTAAAAATAAAAAATACATCCTATCTTTTTTTTTGTCTGTGTGTGTGTGTGTGTGTATAGCATGCATACGGCTGACAGTTTACATAGCGTGCCATCTGTGCAGCATTCTTCTCACTGGCAGAGGGCTCAAACATGGAGGGAAAAACAATAACAAACACAAAAAAGGCTTCCAGTTAATCTTTTTTGGTATCAAAAGATTCATTAATAGTCGTTCATTATAACAAACGCACATTTTACTGCACTGATGATTTTACATGAGCAGGAAAACAAAAACCAAGCATTAGTGGAAGATAAACAAACCGAAGCCACAGCCTTCAGTGCTTCAGAGCGTTGCACTCTCATTTGTGAAGATGTTCTCACGCACAAACAACGCTGAGGGTTTCCTGAACCACAGAGATAACGTACATCAGTGATGAAGCTATTTTCAGTAACATTACTGGGATGAAACGCAGTAGCAGTCAAAGTCAAATGCCACCATCACTTGTGAGTCTACAACCATCCGTCAACCCCCAAAAGCTGCACCTTAAGGGGGCCGTTCTGCAAGATGTCTTCCCTCTTGCGGGTACGGCACATTCCACACATGTCCTCCCTTAAGGACAGGCAGCTCTCACTCTGGCTGGATAAGGATGGGGCCATTTCTCTCGGGAACACATTGGGGAAGAGACAGGAGTGAGCCGACACACTGAGCTGACATCTACACAGATTAATCTAACACCGTCCTTTTCAGAAAACATTTGAAAATATGTTTTAAATAAATCACTCATCTTTCTGAAGCGACACTATATCCAACAGAGGAAGCAGTACCTGCATCACTATGATGAGCTGATTATAGTCAATGAGATAATGCCTGGCTATCATGTTCACACACTGCCTGCAAACTGGCCTGAAATGGGTCAAACTGGCGGCAATGGATGGGCTAATTACAGAGTAAACAATTCACCCACTCGGACGTCACCACTTTCTGTATCGTCCGAAACTAAATGAACTTGAAATGATCTGTGAGTGGGCCGGTTTTAACAACCACTCAGGTCAGTTAAATTAAAGGTCCACCCCTGCGTCTGTGACCAGCAGTACACCCGTGGTGTTTACTGAGAATGTGATGACTAATGTCCAGAAAAGAAGGCGACAATTAATAATAACAGCCATAACAACACTGCTGGCAGCAGAAACTTATTTAATTTGTACCCCCTGCTGTATTACTAGTTATTTTTTAAGCAATTAAAAAATAATCACTAACGTAGATATAGATGTGACTTGGTTACTGAAAAGTATGTTAAGATAAATGTACTGACACAATGGTTTCGATTTATTCATTAGCTACTCCAATAGGTATGATACTAACGAGGAACATTTCTTTACAGCATTAATCCATTTAGGATAATGTTCATTTATAAATAAAACATTGCTCATACACTACTATTTAAAGTTTGGGGTCTGCAAGACTTTTTTAAATGTTCTTAAAAAGGCCTTTATAATTTAAAATAACTGTTTTCAATGTGAATATATTAATTTTAATGTGCAATTTATTTGTGTGTGAGGAAATACTGAATTTTCAGCAATCTTCAGTGTCACATGATCATTCAGAATCTCTGTAATATGCTAATTTGGTGCTATTTTTTTTAATTGTAATAGTAATTATTATTATTATTATTAATTACATTTCCTTGTGTTATTGTGGCAAAAGATGAGATTATAGATGTAACTGCCCTATGTATTAAATAGCTGACTCCAAACTTTTGAACTGTGTATTTGTATTTGTATTAGTATAATGACCATTTCTAATGTGAACTAATGTGAACAAATACAAACTTATTGTAAAGTACTGCTTAAATACTATATTGTAGGATGCTTGTGGAAAGTAAATGCCGTTCCATATGCATTTCAGAAATCCACCACAAGCTCTCACACACACTGACCACTAAGAATATGGCGGGAATCCACGACACTCTATCAAAACAGTGTTGAAAACCATCTATTATGGTATAAAAACATCCCTCTGGGGACTGACTGGTTATCACAAAGTCCAACAAACAAAGAAAAGATGGGAACAGGGGAAGTATCACAGTCTAGGCCTCTTTTGTTTGCAGATGAAGGATTAGTTGTGAGGAATGACTTGGATCTAAAAACAGCTCTAGCCAGATGAGGTCATAGCTTTGGATGTCTGTAAAGTTTTGCTTTCACTCCATAACACTAGGCTCGGAAAGTGAAGGAAAGGGACAGAGAGAGCGGGAGACAGAGGGAGAAGGAGAGAGGCAGGGGGGAAAATAATGGCTTTTCCAGAAGTGGTTTTGCTCCTTTCTGCTCTGGCACTAAAAAAGAAATTTGAACACTAAGGTAGGATAGGCAATGAAAATCTGGCCGCTGTTTGCAAGAAAGCTCACATTTTCCTTCGAATAAGTGAAATGGTTTAAACATTCTGTCTGTTGGACAAATAGTCTAATTATGGAATACATCAGGAGTGTATCCTGAAAATTTGTACATTTTTGCACTTTCTAATGAATGGTTCACCCTCAATTAAACTTCTTTTACTATTTTGTCGTTCCAAAACTGAATTCTATTTTTTTTCCCTCAGTGCAGCACAAAAGATGACAGTTTTAAAGAAGCATTGCACAGCTTGTGCTGCATGACAAAGTGACCACTTTTGTTAAGCTCCAAAAGCACAAAGGCTCCATCAAACTATCATAAATGTAGTTCACATGTGGGGATGAAAAGTATGGATTTACTGTAAAATCATCTTATATTTAAAGAGAACTTAAGCATTTACAGGGTGCTGATGTGTTATCTCACATAAAATTACAGTAGGTGGAATAAAAGCAAATACTTGCTAATTTAGTTTATATTGCACAATTCAAAGTCATGACAATCATGACAATGGGCCATATTGCCCCTCTACCATGGGGTAAGAAACCCCCCAGGCTCATCCCAGCTGTCATCTGATTGTTACAGAATATATATTAAAGTTTATGTTTTCATGTTTTTAAAGTAAATTATTACACAAAATATTCTACGTAATTTTTTTTATTTTAATTTTAAATGACAATCAACTAACAGAATCACAGTCAAAAAATACATCTGAGCACTATATAATTCTGTGAATTATACATAGGCCTATTATTTATTTATTTTAATTAAAGACATTGTCATAATTGCAATAAACTAACAATCGATAATGAGTGATTCCATTCAGATGAACTATAGGTTATGATGAGTAGTGAAATTTGAAATCATTTATTATAAAAAAATATTTATCAAAAAAGAGTAACACACACACACACACACACACACACACACACACACACACACACACAAAAAAAAAAAAAAAAAAAAAAAAAACACACACACACATACCAGTATAACTACATCCCTCTTGCTGTATCTTAAAAAAAAAAAAAACCTACAAATTCTAAATGGATCCCAAATTTAACAAACAGACAATTTTCTGAAGCCAAATAATAACTTTGGTGGTGTCAGACCAAAATGGGACTCATTATTCACTGCTAATTTACAGCTCATGACATGAAGGTGAGAAAATAATAACATTAGATTTTTGGGAGAACTATTTCTTTAATAAACTAAACTCTCTAGCAACGTTCTCTTACCATACATCCATCTTACCATTTTGAGACAGGAAATGCTCTTAAAATGATTTTAAAAACCAAATTAAATTCACTGAGAGCACTTTGTACTCAGAGTTGGTGAAATAACACAAAGATAGTCAATTATTCAAGGAAATGCCCTGAAACATATGAAATATTAAGGCGGGCTACAGCACTGATGTCCTTGGAGGGCAGATCACGGAGGGCACCTCAATCCACAGCACAATCCAAAAAACCTGAACCGTGACGAGCAATGCCATCAAGAAGAGTCAGAGATATAGAGCGAGAGAGAGAGATGGGAGCTTACTGTGGCTGTGCCGGAGACCGCCTGTATGCTGTTGTCTGGTCCACTGGGCTCACTGTGCGTCTGGGCAGGGGTGTACATGTTCAGGGTGTGCTCTGCTACGGGGGTCTGGCCCGGGTAGTCTGGAGTCGGGTGAGGGTGGGACGGCGTGTACTCAGCAGGAATGCCGTTCTGAGGGGGAGCGAACTGGGCTGATGGGTAAGGCTGGGCCATGGTTTCTGGGGGTGCTGGGGCGTCTTGATTACCCTGAAAAACAGATGTTAAAATGTTAGTGCCAAATTAGAATAATTCACTAAATGACCAAAAGTGTGTGGACACCTGAACAGCACATCCATATCTTCAATTTATTTCAAAACACTGGACATTTGGTGCCCTTTTAGCTGCTACAATAGCTATTTTTGCCACCTTAATATTTATAAATATATGTAAAATACATGCTTGATGCATGATTCATCTTAGCTTTTTTAACCCACCAAAAAGATTATTTCAGGTTCGTTGACTGACCCTTCATGCAGGTTACATAGTTCAGAGATTGTGACAATTTACAGTAACAACTATTTTTATGCCACAAATACATAAAAAAGGCAAGTCTTAAAAAAAGAGACTCCAAAAAGAACATTTAGACATAAAAATGACAACAAAGCAGATTCATCCTAAATCATCATCCTCTTTCATTCATAACTTGTCCACTTAAAAGACATGTACTAAAACACAGACATCTCTGCAAAAAACAACAACACATGTAAATCTCGCTTACAACCATTTAAATATCAACATAGATATTTACTGTGCTCATAGAAATAAATCAAATAATCGCATCCAAATATTTTGTTTACAAATATATCTCCATGTGTTACTGTGTATATTTTATTATATTATATAAATATACACAATATATATATTTATATCTACATCTATATATACAAAACTATATATAAATATATTTAATACATGAACATAACATATTTTTCAATGTATGTGTGTGTATTTATATATACATAATAAAGATACACAGCACATACACATATATTATGTAAACAAAACTTTTATTTTGGATGCGATTAATCATAATTAATCGTTTGACAGCACTAATATTTACATATGCCAAAAACATGAATAACATAGTATCTTTGTTTAATGTTTATTTTGGTAATAGAAGACAATAAAAGGACATCATACAATTTGAACTTGAAATCACACCGTGCACAGATTATTTTAAGACATTTACAGTTTAGCCAAATGGACTTTAGACTCAATAATCCGTCATAATTTTAAATATGCTTCTGAAAATATCACTTTAAATATTCACTTCTGTGTTTGTTGGACAATCAATTTTTTTTATTTATTATTCAGTAGAATTCATTGTCGTTTTGTAGTTATTTTTCGGCTTTATCCCTATTTCATCCTGACACTGCATCATGGGATTTTCTCTCACACAAGAGGTCAGACATGCTTGGCTTTATGCATCAGACGTGCTCGTTATAAGGGGGTTTCCACATACTTTTGGTCTTTATATGAGCTCCACATATACACATGCTACATCTCACATCAGTCATGCCCTCTGTATGTAAACCATTAGCGAAGCACACGCTCGGCTTCAGACACAAGTTAGATTAAATTAGAGTGTTAGCATGCACCGGACCGACAACAAATGAACAAGCACATCCATGGACAAATGCGTCCCGTACACAACACACATCAGACCTTTATCTCAGGAAGAGCTTTCTTATTTGATCAGGACCAATTCAAGCACCTCCCAGCACCCAGATTATCCACTTATGTGAGGAGACGTCTCTCCACCCTGCGCACCAAATCAACGCTAAACCGCCACTTTGCATGCCCCGCCCAAGAGACCCGGCTAAGACGGCTAAATTAGCGCTTGCTATCAATAAACAATGACAGATTAGAAGAAACAAAAAACACGAAAGGTTTAATCAATAGGATATTCAATAAAAACATATGAAAAGTACATTCATCTAAACAGCTGTGTGGATTTGATGGGGATACTATTTGTTAAACCTTCAGGTGATGATAGCTTTATTCGTTTGGGTTTTGTATGACCATGGTGTGTTTTTGTTCTGTACAGCCCACTGGAAAATTCCTATTGTTCAGAGGTCAGTGTTATTTTGGTATTATTTATATATTACTATATAATTTATTCATATTTTGAATTAGTTTTTCTGTGTTAATTTTAATTTTAGTTTGTTTTAATAATGTGGGTATGTCTTTTTTTATTTTTGTTAGTTTCAGTTTTTTTATTTTTACTTCGCTTTATATTTGTCTTTTTGTAATTTTTTTTCAGTTAGTTTTATTAATAATTTATTTTTTTTGCAATAACCAATAAAAAAAAAAAAGTTTTAGTTAACAGTAACAATACTGTCAGAGGTTTCTAGCAATAACCAATATTTGAGATAGAAGTATAGCCATAATGAATGTGCATAGTACAGCTCTTGGGAAAAATTAATGAGAAGTGTTTGCATTCATATCTTTGACTTAAAGGAATTCATCTTCAAAAAAGACTTTGCTAGTTTCAGGTGTGCTCACATTTTTCAAGTTACCAAAATTCTGTCCTTATTTAACCACCATTATTTACCCACAACACACCACAAAAAACAAACATTTTATTACTTCTGCATAACACAAAATAAGAACACAAAATACATATTGAAAAATGTTTTTTCTTCATGCAATGAAAGTCAGTATAGTACAAAACAACATTAGACCTCACTGACTTTATTTTATAGACCAAAAGGTTTTTTGTTGTTGTTGTTTTGTTTTGTTTTAAATACCTTCTGTTCTGCAGTTGAAAGAAAGTCTTACAGGAAGGTGAGCAAATTATGACATATTTTTTTAATATTTGGGTGAATTATTCCTTTAAGATTTGCATCCCATTTAATCCTACTGTAGTCTAGAAGAAACAACTGAGATATTAGAGACAACAAATGAGTGATTTTTCCTACTTACAGGAGGAAACACTTCGTGACACACTTCATACACACACACACATCTCTTTCTCCAAGCCAAAGCAGGAGTTATGTAGGCAGAGAGATCCCATCACCCACAGACACACTCTGACACGGGACAACTGCACATGCTAAAACAAAGTGAAACACACTCTCCCACCACTTTCTCTCCTCTGACCGTAATGCCACACTACACACAAACACCCCCTACGTGCAAAGCGTAGGATAAAAGGAGAGAAAGTCCAGAGCTCAATCTGTGATTTAAAGGAATATTCCAGTCTAAAATTAAAATCTGTCACCAGACATTCTACACAAAAGGATACAATAGTTTTGTGTGAGAAAAGGACTAAAACAGTTCTTTTGAACTGTTTCCCACACAAAGTTATCATATTACTAATATAGTGCATATACTGCGTATATAGAAGGAATATAGACTCATATAGACCACATTGGCACTTATAAATGACAGCTCTCATTCACTTCCATTATATTGTAAATTCCTGTAGCTCAAACAGTAGAGCATGGCACTAGCAATGCCAAGGTTGTGGGTTTGATTCCCCTGGAGCGTATAAACAAATAAAAATGTATTCCTTGAGTGCAATGTAAATCGCTTTGGATAAAACTGTCCGTCAGATGTTTTAAGTTTAAAATACCGAAAAAAGCAACCAGGATATTCTTCAAAAATACACCCTTTGGGTTCCCCAGACATCAGTCGCACAGCTTTGGAACGACATGTAAATAATGCCAAGATTTTCATTGTTGCCAAGTCGAATGTGCCGAGGAGAGCCAGGAGGGAAGCCGCAACTTGCTACTCTGTAAACGGGACCTTGTAAAAAAAAATCCCTGCTGTTCCTTAAGCAGATGTTACACACATCACGCTGTTTCCCATTAACACCATCAGCACTTCGCATAGCGCATTGATATTCAAGAGCGGGCACACCACGCCATAATTAGACTATCATTTGATCAGGAGTGCTAAACTCTTTATGCACAAGTGTCAAAGACGTTAAGGGGAAGGCGGAAGGAAAGTTAGCGAAAAGACAGAGGTGCCTCCGCGGTGTGGTAAGCCCCAGTCGGTGCAGAGCTCTACTTTTGCGGTCATTATAGTCCTGCCGTCGCTGAGATGTTTTGGAGGCCCTCGTAAAATAGCTGCTGGAAAACACTGGGAGAAAAAAAAGCAAGGGCAGACAGTCAGGCTTAGCTAAACGCTTTGGCCTCCACCCTAATGAGAACCACATTTGGAGGACTGAAAGATGTTTTACGTGGCAGCACGCTGGATTCACTTCACTTCACTGCGCTCGGCTTCCAGGCAAACACTTACAAAACATATGCAGCTATAAAAAAAGTGCCTTTGTTTTGGTAAAGGGCTTTTTACGACACTTTGCAAATATCATTTCACACACAACAAGGCAACTCCTCCCTCGCTCCGTAGTCGCTCTAAATTTCGTATGCACGCGAACAGACGCGGCTCAGAGTTCAACCGCACGCTAATGCCTTAAAAATGATGGAAAGCCAGGTGGAGCGCAGCAGCACTAAAGCGGTACGTGTTGGAACATTTTGGGGCGGTAGTGTTTGACTATTACGCAGCCAAATAAACCGTTTGAAGCGCAGCGCGTCTAACTCTCATTCTTATTTCTCTCTCACTCACTCTCTAAGGGCGGATGACAGAATCCGGCTCATTTAAATATTGGAGGCTGCCAAATTTGTGAGTTTAGCCACCTAGACCTACCCGAAATGGAGCTTGGAGATGGACTGGAGAGAAACAAGAAAGAAAGAGGCGAAGAAGCATGTGAAAAGAGAGATAGAAAGCAAAACAGCTGCTGATAAGGCAGCCTGAAAAAGAGTTGCTGAAGGGGGCTCCCTCTTTCTTCAAAGCGCACACTCTCTCTCTCGCATACACAGACACACTGGAACGCTGTCATACACAAGCCACCCGCTCTACTGTGCAGCCACAGCACAAAAGAAGACGGGCAGGAGGAGAAAAAATGCAGTAATGCGCTTGGTAAGCAGAATAAGGGTGAAAAAATACCTGTTCCACCATCTTGCTCCCTTTTTCCTCCATAAACTAAGCAGCTGCCTTAGTCCCAATCCCTGCAGCATCTGCCTAAAGCAAGCATCAATTATAGATGAGGGTGTGTGTTCACCGCTGTGTGTTTCGAGAGGGAGAGAGTGAGTGTGTGAGTATGTGAGTGGGAGGGAAGGGAGGGGTGGAGAAGGAGGAGGGAACTAATGCAAGTGAAATCTATGCTCCAAAATTTTTCTCTCTCTCTCTTTCTCTCTGTTCATAACTAATGTGTGACTCTCTGAAACGTAAGCGATTCAGGCCATTCGGTGAGCTTGAAATTCAATTCAATTTGGAGTTGTGATATAGAATGTGAAATGATTTGAAAGCTGCGGCTGTTATCTGTCTGTGATTGTAGAGTTGAAGGATTTTGGCTGTATGCTTCACGGTCTTGTATCTCTGATGGTGAAAAAAACATTAATCTCTGAAAACTTTGACAAAACTATGAAGGTTTTAAACTATTGGAAGCCTGTTTATGTAATAGTAAAAAAAAAAAATCCAATACAAACAAGATAAGATTACTTGAGAAGCAAAAATGTGAGAGATAAGACTTGCATTCTACAAACATACAATTAATTACATTTATTATTACTGCATTTTCAAATATTTTTTTTTTTGTTTAACAAAAAAAAAAATTAAATAGGATAATGCCAAAAACAAGTCTAAAAATCTAAAAACAATTCCACATTTTCTAAAGAGAAAAGAAGATGAAAAGAAGTCTGCAAATCTAGTTAAAAATACATTTTAATAAAAAAATCCATATATTCTTTAAAAACAGCCTATTATACAGTTTATACAATGCAAATGTATTTATTTTAGTTTACTGCATTAACTTCAGAAAATTGAGCCAATTTTTTAACATGGTAAAAATTGATTGGAAACTTGTATAAGCCACTTGGCTCCACTGATAACACTGCTACTGATGGGAAGAAAAAATATCGCACAGGCTAAAATTTTACTGTGTATGCTTGATTTCTCGCAGTTAACAAGAACCATAATGTTTATTTAATCAAGTATCTGGTGCTTGGATGGTAAGTTCTGTTTACCATTTGGTTCATTTAAGGACACGTAACTCAGTGAAAGTGAGTACTGACCCCTTGGCATCCATCAATGCAGAGGATATTAGTAGGGCCGGGCTGAGAGGTAAACAGGATCAAGATGCACTGTCCTTGCTCTTTCAAACACACTGACTTGCACAGCAAAATCCTGGGCCAACTCTTTTGAGAAAAAAAAGAAGAAGAAAAAAAAGAAGAAAACGGCTGAGGCAAGGCCTTCTTGAGCCCCTGCTGGGTCCGTCCTTTCTTTCATATAGATTGGACGTTCGATCAACCTTCACCTTTGTTTTCTCCTCTCGCTCAATGCAGGATTCTCTCCACAGGCGCTCCTTGTGTGTGAGTACGCATGCGAGCGCGACTGAGTGTTTAAGGACCAGCATGCTGCCCCTTTACTCCAAACAGTCATCTGGCTTCTGTCCAGGTCCGTAGAGTGCCACTTCAGCTGGACACGATCTCATTTTAGAGGGCAAACCATTCCCCAACAGACCCGCAGTGACATACGGCTATAGAGCAGGGCAGGACCCCGGGTCCCCCTCGACTGTTCATTATCCCAGCTATTCTTCGCAAACCCGTTTTCGTATCAAACATTTAAATGCTCGCACCCGGTGAGCATTATCCGACACTTCTGGAGGAGTTTCGCCGTTTGCTGAGTGCGTGATAAATCGGAAAGCCAGACATCAAATCGCACACTCCCTGTCTCCGAGTAAACAAATTAATAATGCAAGAGGTTTTGTAGCGCATGGGTGTGAACTATTTTGAAAGTAACCCATTTCCCAGCAGGAGGCTACCTTTTAAACATGCAAACTCAAAAGGAAGTGGGGCCTGGCAGACGTCGTGAAAATATAACCACCTCCCACCAGCAGAAAGTTTCCGCTGAAGGTTCATAGGGTGAAAGGAAGCTGAGATTGAGTGTTAGCATTGTAGCTATGTGTGCGTGGTTTATCTGTGCGCATTATTGACCAAAATATTCCTTTATTTTAGTAAATATTTGTCATGGCATATTCTTAACTGTAGTAAATTTTACTATGAAACAATACCAATTTTTTTTTTCATCAAAAATAGCATGCTAGTTTAAAATGAAAAACTAAATAAAACCAACGTTCTGTCCAAAATGATGTATGCACCATTCACTATGTACTCAACCGTCTAAAATATTACAAAAATCCAAATATTCTCTTAAAACTATAAGTCTATAAATTATTTAATAACTATTTTAATTCGAACTATTAATAAGTCTAAAAATCTAAAAACAGAAGGGAGAAAAATACAAACAATTCCACACTTTCACTCATAACAAGTCTCTGGAGCCTCTAAAGGGATATGGTAATGGTAAATAAAATGTGATGGGAGGGAGAAATTATATTTCAGTGCTTTTGCATTGAAAAAGTTTTGCATTCCCCAGAGAAACTTTGCATTTGTTCGCAAAGCTTTTGCGAAGGAAACAATATAAGGTGGGAGGAAAAACTATATTTGCTTTTGTTAGCGAATGCAAAGTTTCTCAGGGAACACAATAATTTTGCAAGAGAATGGAAATGTTTTGCGAGCAAATGCAAATGTTTCTTGGGGAAACACGTTACTTATAGAGAACATGAAAACATCTTTCCTCTTATCTCTCTCTCTTTTTTTTTTCTAATACCATGTCCCCTTAGGGGCTGAAGTCTTCAACAGTCTCCAACATGCCACATTTTTCAGTTATTTAAGTCTATCATCCGGGTTTCAAAAGTGCATTTTTTAAATCAGTGTGAACATTCTATTAGCACTATTTATACTAAAAATTACACCTCAATTATTACATTGCATTTTTTATTCAAACACTTAACAAAAGACAACTTAAACATCCTTGACGAAATCAAAAAACCCTTCCTTAACAGATTAACGGTGCCTGCGGGACGCCTCGTTTTGCGACCAAAGAGGTGCACCACAGCCCAGAGTTAATGGGCTAGACTGCAGATGAGCCGAGTGGTGGCTAACCTCGCCTTGTTTCCCATTATCATATTAGCCGGCATTAGCGCAGGAGCTCTCGTCTGCCGCCGCTCAGCTCCGTGCCGGCGTTAGCACGCCATGCAAATTAAGATGTAAAGAGGAATCAGTTCATCAATCACACTCGCAAGGGGATAGTGTGCGCAGGAAGAGGATTAGCCGCGTAGTCCCCGGACCCTGCGCAGGTCTCCCTCCTGTCACACAGCGTCTTTAATTAAACATCTTAAAGCACTCGCCAATAGCACTTCCTGCATAGTGGGGCTGCACTTGCCATTTGTCACAAGGCAAACATCTCTGCGGTCCTCTGAACTGTGTCGACAAACTCTTTTAGTAATCCTCCTCCAGAAGAATCTCCATCTGTGCAACCTTAATAAGCTAAATCGTCACCTGATGGGAAATCAGACATTACCGTGATGACAATGGCGGTTCTGGGTCTTTTAAGAGGCAAACAAAGGAAGCCCTTTACAAGTAATGGACAGCAAATAAAAAAGGCCACCGTTTTATTTTCAGTTCAAGTGGTTCAAGAGAGAATAGTAATCGGCATGTACACTGGTTGTAAGTAACCAGGCACTGGAGTGTGTCCCCAAGCAGTTTAATTAGTATTAAAGGCTGATCTGGATTAAGTGGTTTGCTGTGACGGACACAAATCCTGTCAAGTCGATACCAATAACAGAAGAAATCTCTGTAGGATCACAAAGGAAACAACCGGGCCGCTGAATGGATGCCACAATCGAGGCCACCTCCGAGGGTCTACACGAGTAAACCACTCATCTGCAATTCTACATGTGTTCATGTTACATAAAGCCAGACCGAATAGGGCTTCTGGTGGATATACACACAATTAAGCACATGATCATCACTCAGAGGTGAAGCTGATATTTTAATAGGTGAGAACTGGGATGGTTGTAATTTGACTAAATTCTTTTTTTCTCAAAACATTTATCGCAAGCTTTCATATTCAGTTAAAAAAAAAAAAAAAAAAAAAGATTTCCTATTGGACTAACGGCACATAATGATCAGACATGTAATGTTAAACAGTTCTGCTACATCAAATCTAGGCTTGTGGAAAACTTTAAAAAGTATGATGAACTCCCTGAGAAGACTCTACTGCAAATGTTATGTTTACCTTTTTTAGCGTCGACACATACAATTTCCTTGCTGGCTCTCGGTCGAGTTCGGCCGTTTGTTTTAGACTGTGAATGCTTTGGCAAGCACGTCTACACAACCACACACATGCTTAAAACCACAGGCAACCTTTTTGTGAGTTGAGAATACCAATTTGAGGCATGGTTTCACTGACAGACTTAGTCTTTGCTTCAGTCTAATGGTATTGGATGATGTTTTTATAGTCAGTGAGATGCAATAATAAGATCTCAATAGCTGGCTTGCATGAGAGCCTGAAGTGGGCGTATTTTGAACACAAAGCCATGCAATCATAACCCAGTTCCTTTTCCCTGTTCGACTCGGAGAGAAAATATGAACTCTTTTGGCTTGCATATTGCCAGCCACTCTGAGTACATAGTGTGCGCAATATGAAGAGGCAGTAAAAATGGATCCATGCCTGTACCCTGATGCTGCTCGGAATTTTGGATGAGGAGTACTACCTAGACAACCGCAGATAATGACCAGCACGCTGGTTGGTACATTGCCTCCTGGGCCATCGTTTGATGAGAAGCAAGTGATACGACATTTGTGCACACAATCACTTTCAAGGGTTTCTTCATACAATTGCAGTGAATGCCATTTCCCTATATTATTTGAAAATCTTCGGGATAAAAAAGGTTGAGAATAGCAGTCGGCACACATAAAAGAGCATAAATGCAACTGAACCATTTCAGGGACACGTGTCTCGGGGTATGGACTTGACCACAACCCCTTGTACTCAACCTGTATATATATATATATATATATATATATATATATATACTAAAATATATATGATATAATATAACTATATATATATATACTTAAAAACATGAGCAAATACTTAAAAAATACATACATACATACATATATATATATATATATATATATATATATATATACAGTATATATATATACACTTTTTTTAATTAAATAAAAAATCTTATTAATATGAAATTCTAAATATAGGGCTAGTTACTATTTTTGTTTTAAAAAATATAATGAAAAAATATATAAGTATAAAAACAGATGGAGAAAGAGAGATATAAATAGATAAAAGGAGAAATAGACATAAGACAGATGGATATAAATATAAGTAAACTTTAATAAATAAAAAAAATCGAAATAAATAAATTAAAATACTGAGAAAATCAAATTGGGAATCAACTGAACAATCAACTGAACAAAGTATATACTGTATAACAACAATAACATCATTAAATGAAAACTCATAACATGCACAGCACTTGAAGCTTCAGGGTTGACCCTTGTGAATGGATTTAGATTGAAACTACAACAGCGAGAAAGAAGTAAAAGCAAAAAGGCTGGCAGAATCAGATGGCAGGTATGCAGTCGGAGCCGTGTCCCCCCGCAGCTGTTCTCTTCCTGCCAGCTTTCCTCTGATACACATCAGTCTTGGCCAGCGTGTTCCAGGCCGGCCGCCACTTCAGATGGGGAGCGCATATACATTTCCAGATCACAAATTCATCGCCTTCCCCCCACCACTCCACTGGAACAAATCTGCTTTCCATTCAGTGTTGCAAATCTCATGTTCTAGTAGGGTTGAACTTGGAGGGGTTCAGCCGTCTGTGACGGATGCATCTCTCTCTCTCTCTCTCTCTCCCCCAACTCACTGAACGTATCTCTCTCTGCTCCCCTGGAGACTGTCGGCCCTCCCCGTCGCTCACAGCTCAGCCCAGCACGCCTGCTAAACATTGGCACTGTCGCTAATAAGCCTAGGTCATTAGTGTGCCATGTTTTGGGCTAATTTTCTAATCAGAGAGTCAGGGTCACCACCCAAAACCCTCCTTGTGCTGGGAAGTTGCACCACTTCCTCCTACAACACACAGACACACACATACACACACAGGCTTGGGCTCCCATGTGCTGTAATTATATGTGGTGGATGTCATGTGGGTGAAAAGGGAACGCGTGGCAGGCAAAGGCACTCAGCAGCAGGGTCTTGGCCATATGGAGACAGCCTGGAAACTGTCAGGCTCACTTAATAGATGTTATCCTTTGGGACTCAGCAAGGCAGGTTCATATGGAATAAACACAGCTCCTCGGGCTGAGTGCGGATCGGGACGTGATTCACTCCTTAACTATCTTTTCAGCAGCCTCGACTCTCTCCTACTTCCTCCATTTTGTCAATTTCTAAGGGGTCTCATTAAGGGGGAAATAGACTCCATCACCGTAGAGACATGATACAGAGGAGAATTAAAGGACTATTTTCTCAAAACAGATTCACAACAGGATGTCATTTGTGCCCATCTCAGAAGTCTCCTTTAGTATGTGGATGCATTCAGCATTGCAAAACAAACATCACACAATCACACACATACACACACTGCAAAATCCGCTAAATCAGTCCAGAGTATCTGTGCTAAATATACTTAGCACAAACTTTAAAGTTTAACAGTCAATTATAAATGAGCTAAAAGTAACATTCAACAAAGAGAATGCCACAGCAGCAGGCCGACTCTAGGGTTATCTAAGCAAGCCGCAGAAATCTTAATTACAGGTTAGCGTCACCGCTATGCTTTAGCTGCGTGTGGGTAATTCTATTAGGAGATCTCGAACAGACGGATCATGTCGCCTTTGAAAACATTGCATACTTGGCTTTTTAATTTCTTCATTGTGTTTCATCAATTGCAGATCAGCCCCGGATCAATGTTTGTGATGTGGCGTGAAGTTTTGTGGAGGTAAATTGTGTTTCTGTGGGTGTTGAAGGCGAAGTAGCTCAAGGCTAATGCACGCTAGCTTCAGTCTGGGATGGGGTCTGAGTCATCGTCCTGTAATCACAATGAGACATAAATTGGAGGGAAAGAGTAGCACAACACTGCAAATGGCTAATAATGCTATTAGGAGGAGTGTAGCTTATGTTTTCCTGCTTAAAACACACAAATCTTTCTGAGGGAGGCTGAATGTTTTGTTCACAGCATTAGCAGTACATACAAATAAAAATTCTAATACAAACAAAATCAAACCTTAAAAAAATAAACAATGGTTTTATATTAAAAAAACGTAAAAATTGCAACCATGGTATTTGTAGTAAATAACTATGGCTAGTGTATGAAAACCATGGTTAATTTGCAGTTACCATGGTTTAACTATACTAACCATGTTTTTTTTGGTTTTATTTGTAGTAAAAACATGGCTAATTTTCATAAGGCTAAATATCTGAAATTAAAATAACATATCATTGAAATTTCCAAACATTTTGGAGACAATTTGGTCCATTTTGGCCATGGTAATTATAATACTGTGTTGAATCATAATGATTACATAGATCTAATGGAATAAACAAAAGAGAAATCAAAACTGGTAGATTTTCTAAATAAATAACTACATATATAGTGTGTTGTTAAATCAGTTCTTCTGATTATGAGCACATTTAATGCATATTCACTTCACAAGTTGTTTTGAACTACAGCCAGGTCAGCCTGTGTGCACTTTGTATGCATGCAGAGATCAGCAAGTGGCCACTTGCATGTGTTTGCAAACCCGGTTCGGCCCTAATCTCCCGTGCAATACATGAAGTAGAGATTTGTAGTTGCACATGCAATATGTCAGTTGTCACAGCCGTGAATGCGACAGCAGCACGAACACAAAGTGCTCATCAGGACAGCGCATCTCCAGCAGACACTCTGATGCTTGTCAGGTACAGGTGATTTTAATTACAGCCATTATTTACACAGCTGTAACAAAGTGGCGAGGTGGCACTGAACCAGGCTGTCAGGCTGCCACACACACACACTGGCTGGAGAAAGCTCATTTCCCTGCCTTTCTCATCTTTCTCTCCTCCCTCCAACCCACCCCCAGTCACTGGGGTTTCTCGGTTTCTCCCCTGTCTGTTTCTCTCTCTCCGTCTCCCTGCCCTCCTCCCATTCTGGGTGAAAGGAACATGCAGTAAGAACATTAATAACGCATCATGATTAACCTTGGAATCATGTCATTTACTGTTAGCACAGCTGTCTACACTGTATCATATGAAGTTAGCCTAATATATATTATGGCTATATTTATTTATTACATGGCTCACTGGAATACTTCATTCTGATTGGTCAACTGCAAAATTCTGCTGTTACATAATTTATAAAAGGACAGTTAAACTGTATAATTGACCGCTTTTGTCCCAGCCATCTGATTTCCTATATGACTGTGCTAGTTTCATGACAGCACTCTGCTGTCCATTTCTCCTCACATAATAACATAATTTCAACTCAAATCAATATTCCATATCCATTTATTCATTTATTTCCTAAGTAGCTGTGTAATAAGAAAGGTAATGTACAGTGATCTGGTTGATATTGCAAAATAAACCACTTCATGATGATACAAGACCAGATCACATATTTTGTGATAAAGACAAGGTAAATGTATATATATATATATATATATATATATATATATATATATATATATATATTATATATATATATATATTTTATATTCCCAATTCAACTTGTCAGTATAGTATATTATATATTATATATATTATAGAAAAAGTGCAAAAGAAAAAAAAAAAAAAAAAAAAAAACAAATTTTTTTATATATATATAGATCATAATATATATATAATTTAAGGTGTTTATTCATAATAAAATTTTACAGACAATGAAAAACTATATTAAAATATTAAAATAAATTAAATATAATTAATTTATATAATAAAAAATTAAATGTTTTTTTTTTTTTTCAGTACAACTATATTATTATCATAAGTTGTTTTTATTATTAATTTATTCTAGAGATAAAAAGGTTAGTTTTTTGTCTATTATAAAAACAACAAGAAATTAAGCATAATTACAGGCAAGTAACCCCAAGCCAAACCCTAATCCTAACCCTAACCCTAACCATATAGTAAGTAGGCTACATGTACTTACTTAAATGCATAATTACACTGTAACAAATGTATCTTAAAATTAAATGTAACCTAAATAAATCCCAGATTTTATATTTTGGACCACACTTTATATTTTAAATCCTCCATTTTTCCGCTCTCATTTAAGATCACTGTATTGAAATCATCCTCAGCTTTCAGGCCAGCTGAAAAATTCTTCCTCCGATAGCAGGAGCCGTATATTATCTGTGGATCAATGGAGAGTAAGGGGGTAGGACATTAATACTTCCTAATCAAGGATCTTTTCAATAAAAAATTTGAGAAAAGAAGAAAAATGACAAAAGAGGAAGTAACAACAAATGAAGAAATGGTGTGTGTGTGTGTGTGTGTGTGTGTGTGTGTGTGTGTGTGTGTGTGTGTGTGTGTGTGTGTGTGTGAGGAAACAAAGGCTAAGTCTCTGGCAGATGTTGCAGGGTCTCTGATGATTGTGTCATGACAGATGTTGTGAAGCGTAGCTAGGAGAGGTATGACCAGACCTAATGATTTCTGGAGCGAGTGCACAGGTACACTAAGAGCAGAACTAATCACACACAGATGGACACACACAGAGAGCTGCAGGAGCAGGCCAGGACACACAGACGTCTCTGCCAGCACCGAACTCACAGCCCTCCGGGAAGGCCGGCAAACGAGCTCCATCTCCCATCGCTTTCTTTAATCATGACTATTAAAGCACATGCAGTTGGAAGCATGTCAGTGATGACCTAAGCCGGATGTGATATCATCAAATATGACTTAAACAACTCAAACAGAATGTCTGAGATACACATATATTTTATACTACACATTTACTTAACAAACCTGCATGGTTGACATGATTTATGATTATATGCATTTCTTTGGGGTAGGAAAAAGTTGAGCATGGTGGAAAGATGGCCCACCTTAAACATTTTATCCTGGGCCTCATAATTTTTTAGGAATCATAGTTCTTGTCATTAAAAACAGCTAGACAAAGCACAACAAAAGAATGCAGCAGTCTTAAGATGTGTTTGTAAAAGGTATTCAAAACTGAAAAAAAAAGAAGTAAAAAAAACTGAAAAAAGCAACTTATCACACGAGACATTGAAAAAAGGTCAAACATGTCTGTTTGAATTATATTATTAGTAATTATAATATTATTTTATATTATTCCCCTCATTTTAAGCAAATAAATAAAAGCTTTTCTCATTTAGAAATAAATAAAATATGAATAAATACTGAATCAGAGCACAGAGCCTAATAAAATAAAAAAAAAAATTCGCACAAAAACTGTCATAGTCCATACAGTCAGCCAAAAACTGTCATAGTCCATACAAAAAAAAAAAAAAGTTTGCCAGATTATCTCACTTAATGTATGTCTCTTACGTCCTCTGCTTTAAAGACCAAAAATATTCAATCTAAAACAAAAATTTGAATAAGCTAGTCGACCAGTAGATACTGTAACTAGTCAACCATTCTAACTCATCTCTACATCCTCATTCTGTTTCAGTAAAAATGCAAAGCCTTTAAACCAGCGCAATTTAATTACATGCCATTTCATGTGCAAGATTTATCTGTCCTTATCTGTATTATGGGAGCTGTGGATTAATTGCATTTCATTTTCCCTATATTGGCCAATTTCATGCTTTTGCACAGTTTGAAAATATTTACACTAGTTACAAACAATTAATTCAATGGCTTGTTAAGCAGCCCAGTGATTCTCTGTGCGAGCGCAGAATGGAGGTTTGGCATCACGTGCGTGCGCTCACATGTGTCTTCATGAGTGATCTAGGAGAACTGGCATCTGTCATAATTACGTTCACCGTGTTGACAAGCCTCGCCATCTAACAAGATACATCCCATTATTGCCAGATGTCTTAAAATTGCCATTATAAATGTTTACACTGTGTAGTAACCCGAGCTATTAGTTTCGACTAGTGACATAAAATACTCCAAAAGCCAGCATAAAAACATTAGTGTCAGCTGCAGTAAAAGTTGTGCTATTAATTTTAGCAGAGTATGCGACGTCTCTGAATATGGCCCATCTGTTATGGCGTCAAATGGCCCAAATTACTTTACGAAAACAGTTCCATCAAATTATTTTCATCACCGTTTTCGCCGCAAACGCCAGCCGCTCAAAGTCAAAAGGTCGTATTTCAGCATCATCCATGCGCCGTCACGTCCGCTCGGGAGGCCTGCACAACTTTGAGCGCATATGTCAACAGTTAAACAGGCCACACATACGTTTTAGTTCTCTCCCCGGTGCGCCGCTATTGCTGTGCAACGTTAGCACAGCACTGTGGGAATGTGAGGTTAAGAGGTGCGGTGAAAAGTTATCACTGTAAATTAAAGGTATGACTGGTGGAAGCCCAAGGGTTTACACAGGGTTATCGGGGGCTTCCACCCATCAGCATCTCCTATCACACATCCGACGGTTCCTGTGAAGTGTCATAAACTGCCGTGCGCATTTCCAGCCTCGCTGTGGCTCCCCGCAAAGCCCCCAGGGCCGTCTGCTTTACCAGAACACAAAAGAAGCATTGCTGCTTGCTCTCTCTCTCTCAATATATGTGGCTCTTTCTCTCCTCCTATCAGGTGTTTTCTCATAGCTGAGCTGAGCCCATGATCATAAGCCCCCTCCCATCTTCCCCAAACAAGAGGCTGCTAGGAAATGTGGTCCTCTTAAAAGGGTAGTTCACCCAAAAATGAACATTTTGTCATTATTTACTCACCCTGTCGTCAAGTCATTACCAACCTGTATGACTTTCTTTCTTTGAACACAAAAATTCTGAAGAATGTGCTGCCTTAAAAAGGATTGCAAACACATCATGAATGTATTATAACATTAGTTCAGATTCTATAATGCGCTTCTGAATTCATTTATAGTCTTTCGTCAGGGCAGATGACATACTGAATTCACATGCTATATTACTATTTAAGTCTTTTGAATTCATTTAGTAACCTTGGATGAGGAATAAACCCAAATTTAAGTCATTGTTCACTGATGATCTCATGAAGCCAAACACAAGCAACCAGATAAAGTCTGAAATCTTGAATCAATCAATCAGCCCAGTTGTTATTACACAAATGATTCACTGATAAGATTCAACTGAAATGAATGATTCATTCACAGATTTCTGCATCAGTACTTCTCGCATGAACTGTCACAAACACCAAAGAGATCTTAAAGTGTGTTTTCCTCATCGCGTGAATCCACAAGGCCCAAAATATCCACACTGACCTTTTTATAATACTTTTAGCAATTTTAAAACCTCCGGACCCCATTAATTGTAAAAGCAACAAGCACTACATTCTTCAAAACATCTCCTTCTGCATTCCACAGAAAATAAATGTCATACAGGTATGGAACAAGGGTGAGTTAATGATGACAGCTTTTACAGGCAGGAGCGGTGCATCGTAAGAGCTCAGGTAGATCTGCGGATTTGCTCTGCGGTGGTTGAGCAGGAAAGCCGTGGCTTTAGGAGCTTTGTGTCAGCTGATCCAAGCACTGCATGGGCTCTGTAACACACACCAGGAAAAGCACAGGTCACTGGGCAAACGGGAGGGATGTGTAAGCGTGAATGTGTGTGAGAGACTTGGCCCTTGGCACGTTTTCCTGACGCAGAGTGGGGGTGACAGACAGAGCTGACAGGCCAACCTTTGCACTGCGTAATAGACAGACAGGGAAGTGGGAACCGCGCTCCTTCACAGGGGAATACAGACATAAACATGGCCACTCTATCACCCACACTCGCCTTCCTGACGAAACATATTAGCGGCAGAGTTCTCAGTGCACACCTCTCTGCTTAAACTCGCCGATGATCTGCATACGCATAGACACGCACACACTTAGCACATGCGCGTGAGTGTGCTGCTGTGGGACCGCCAAGCCTGCGCTAATTGCAGTTTTAATTGTCGTGGTGATTCTAGTGTGTCACTGATATATCTGATGAGTCTGACGTGACTTATTGACAGATCTCTAGAGCATGCGTGGCGACCTGACAAAAACGCATTGATTAATTACTAGCCATCCAAGACAATTAACTGGAACGGAATACGAAAACAAGCGGCGAGCAACTTTCGCCGCGCTGCCATCCTACCCTCATTTAAACCCTCCGAGGATACATCAAACAATTTCTTTCCCTGCGTTTCCAAGGCAACGCTAATATATTAGCTCACCAGTGTTACTGGAAAGCATTTCACTTGACAGTTTTAAAAATGATTTAAAAGCCGGCTTAGTATGTGAATTTCATCCTCACTACAGTAAATCAGTCTGTGGACCAATCCCTCTCCAGCTGTCATGGAAAGATCGGGGAGGAGAAGAGGCTTCTTTTGCCCGTGGTCTTGCCGGAGAGGCTGGTTTGGGTGACATATCTCCAGATTCCTGCTGTTCTCATTCATTGTTCACACTCTAGAAAAACCATGCAGACACTTGGGCCATTCGTTTTCACAAGGCTGAGCACACACAGTGAGGTCCAAAAGTCTGAAAGCACTAGCTTCTAATTATACAAATGATATAGTCTGCATAACAATTTAAGGGGAAAAACTGATT
The DNA here is from genome assembly GCF_018340385.1 of Cyprinus carpio. Lineage (NCBI taxonomy): Eukaryota > Metazoa > Chordata > Actinopteri > Cypriniformes > Cyprinidae > Cyprinus > Cyprinus carpio. Next base: position 24,882,408 of record NC_056599.1, on the reverse strand, counting down.
TTAAAAAATAGCACACATTTCAGAATTTCTTATTATTTTTTGCTTTAATGACACTTGAGGAACGTGAACTCCACACATTTACTTCTATTTGATTTGTGGACTAGAAATAGTGCCAAATCTTTAATATTATGAAATCTTAAATATTACTATCAATTAATTATGTTAAAATAGCCATATTTCCAATGTGGCCTCTAATGCTTTTTAGAATTAATGTGTAAAAGTTTGGGGACAGATTGATTGATTGATTGATTGATATAAAAAAAATTCTATGAAATGGGTTTTATTCATGTTTCTAAGGAAAAAATCAGCATATGATAATGAAGCACCACGTTAAACTAAAGACTGGTGTAATAGTGCTGAATATTGCAATATTGTGAAATATTATTACAATTTAGAATAAAAAACATTAAAATAGAAAACAGTTATTCTATATTGTAATAATATTTCACGATATTACTGTTTCACCATAATATTTCACAATATTACTGTTTCACCAAATAAATGCAGCCTTGTTGAGAATAAGATAGTTTCAAAAACATAAAAAATTCTTACCAACCCCAAACTTTTGAATGGTCGTGCATGTACTGTAACTTAATCATGCTACCTTCTAAGATACCTCATTTTAGATGAATTCTAAGATAGCATCACATCCTTTGCAGAGAAGAATGCATTGTGACTAGCTCAGTATTTATGTTAAATAATATCTATATTTATAATACCCCATATACAGCTGTGAGGAGCATATTTTATGCTTATTCGAGTAAAGCACATTTAGCTTAGCAACATGCTAATATCAAATGAATTATGAGTAGAATCTCTCAAGTGTATTCTAAATGAGTCAGCTATAAAGTTCCCAGCTACAATCTCCCAAAAATGTGGAGGCGAGCGCTATTGGAGAGGAGCTCTGCTTCCTGTTCCTATAACAGCATGCGTGTAGCTGCTAATACTCATCTATTCTACAGCGCTCTCCTCTCCGCCCGCCAATGCATGACACCCTCTTACAGAGAAGTGCTCGCTGTTCTCTCTTTGTCTTTTTCCCCCCACCAACTCGTTTTATCTCCCCGAGTCTTTCTCGCTCTCCACCTCCGTCTCCCACTCCCTGCTTCTCGTGTGTTTCCCTGCCCCTCTCTGATTGAGCTCACTCTCCCCCAGACGGCGCAGGTTGGTGTTGGCGCACATAACAATTGCAGAGGAGCTTCTAGCACTTACAGTAAATGAAGCTTGGGCAGGGCAGCAGCCCACTGAGATGCATTAGATTAGGTAATTGAGATATGAGTGATGGCGCAGGCCAGCCCCTGCCGCAGAGGTCTTGGAAATAAGCATTTGCCGCATCCGGAGTATTACAGCCTCAGATTATGGAGGGCCCTGATAGAATAATGTCAGCCGCACACAGGGCTAAAATTGAACTGTCAAGAACTGTCAAATACACAATAATGTGCTCGGCAAACCCAAGTCATTTCGCCACTCTGAACTGGCTGACGGACTACTGCCGGACCCTGTGCATTTCAGAGTGCACTTTGAGAAAACGTACATCCGTTGTGTATTCAATTTGAGAAACTTGAGCTTCCATCGCGTCTCCTTACAGGATTTGCGAAGGGAAAACTTGTTTGTTTCAACGCTGTTGGCCTTCTTTAAGCGAATACCTCGTTCCCTGCTGAATCTGGTGTGCTAGCGTGCTAAAACAGTCACCTGTGTACAGATTAATGGTTTTAATTCTGAGGACTGGCAGGGCGTAGCCGCACGAATGTCCATATTTCTATCCGTGCCCCGCTAGCTGTGAAGTTAAATTGATTTAGGCCTTGGCATCTCCCAAATGCGATGCCATAAATGACTTGGCTTCAGTTCAGCATGTTTGTCCATCACTGAATAAGACTTATATATATAAAAACTGTGTAAAAGCCTTGAGGCTATTATATACTACAGTATATTGCAAATCTTGGCTGTGTGGGTGTGTACTTTTTTGCAAAATGTAAATAATATTACTGCACTGCTGCATTACTGCATATATATATCCAACTTTAAAAAAAATAAAACTAGTGTAAAATCATACATACAATACAACAAATCTTAACTATGTGATTGTTTATATATTCCCAAAATGTATATTACTGTGCAGCTCTCTATATAAAGTATATATAAAGTATTTATAAGTACAGTATATGCAACTACGTACAATATACAAAAAAAATAAATAAACACCATACAAAAACACACACAAACAAATATACTACAGTATATAGCATTATTGTTTACACCATTGCAAAATGTATATTATCTAACTATATAACATAAATAAATAAATGTTATACACACACACACACACACATATATATATATATATATATATATATATATATATAAACATTAGCATGATGATTTTCTGAAAAGCTGCTTTGAAATGAGTATTGTGAAAAGCACTATACAATTAAAATTAATGTGATTTGACTATTCATTCATATTTGTGTATTTGCTTATTTCCTTTACTTATGGAGTGTCGCCATACTTACGAACCTTATGAAAACCAAATGTATCATCACCAAATATATCAGTAACTTGTAAATCATTCAAGTGTATTATAAAAAACAACTCTCCTGAGATATTTTTCTCTTTTCTGGATTAAAGACAGAGATATTATCACTTGAAATAACCCACAAATCAATACCTCACCGTTAGCATGTGCTCACCAACTTCCAGTGGCAGCACTTCATTTAGGTAATGGCCTAAAGAGCCAGTAGGAAAGGAGTGGACCGACATGGCAGCCCCACACAGCACACACAGCAGAGTGCACTTAGAGCAGACTAAATCAGGGCCAATTAGTGTGTCTGTGGTCCACAGCAGCTGGGCTAAGTCTGGGGGCAGAGGTGCTCGGGGCTGGAGCTGAAAAATTGTGGCAGTCCTGAAGCAGGCCTTTCCTGAAAGAAATAGAGGGGGGGGATGCAGGGAGAGATAGAAAGAGGACAGCGGCCCACTGTCGGTCAAAGAACACAGTGCACTCTTTTTCCGCTAACCTTGCCCGACATCAATCACACAGGCTGGAGGTAGAGTGAGAAGTCAACTCGGCCACTGAGGAAAATATCTGTAATGATTGACGCAGGGGCTTGTGTGTCAACCTCAATGCTTTTATGGAGACCAGCTGTAGCAAAACATGTCATTATGGACTTGTTTACTATTATGTGATTTGTACTGGAGCTTTTTGACTTTTAGTCCAAGAATATGAGCTACTATGAAGCCAACTATGTTCTAGTATACTCCTAAAAAACACACTTTTAACATATGTACTTATTTTAATTTTATAGTATATTTCTTCCAAGAAAACAGACCAAATAAATATGGGCTACTCATCCTGCACTTCACAGATTTTTTTTCTTGGTCTCCCTATTGCTGATGCAGCCAGCTAGCAAGTATAAAGTCATGGTGCATCACTTTGACCTATGTAAAGACTATAGCCTCTTAAAAAAAGATTGCAGGAATATTTAATATATTATTGTCATAGATATTCTAGTATTAGTTATATACTATAATATTTTTGATTAATATTTTGAATTAGCTTTTTTTTTATTTAGTAATTCTGTACTTTTATAGCTAATTTTGATTTTTATAGCTTAAAATAAATTTTTCTTTCAGCTCTAGTTTCGTAATTTAGTCATTTTAACAATTCAACTTCAAGTTAATTATCTCAGTTAGGTTGTCATGGCCATGAGTTTAAGTTTATTATTTTTTTTTTCTATTTTATTTAATCTTTATTTAAATTACTTAATTTTTTTTAATGATTTTGTTTTAGTTTTAGTTCATTATTGTTATTATTTAACAATAATATGGCCAATACACAATAAATGGCCAATATTACAATTCTATATAATTACAAAAAACAATAACAAAAAAACAAACAAACAAAAAATGTAGATGATGGAAAAAATATCATTACTAAAAAACAGGGCATGCACAATTGAATATCCAATATTGACTGATACTGACAAACTAAAACCCCAGTTTAGTATGAATATATCATCGGTGCATCCCTTAAAAACATGTTGATATCTCTTAGCAATAGGAAACATGTCAACACATGTCAGGAGACAAAAAACTGCCGTTTACACAACAGAATGAATTAGATTCACTGTGACATGTGCATCCCCATCTCAAAAGTGGTTGTCTTTGGAGGCATCTTGGCAGGGGCCATTAGACACTCTGGCATCTCAAGCATCCTAGAAGGACAGAGCTGCTGTGACGGGGAAGTAAGAACATGATGTGGAGAGCTAAGCGAAGGTATCTTCAGGACAAAGAGCAACCCGCAGCGGGACAATGGCTGTGAACAATCTGAGTGTTTTATTCATCCCGCTGTTGTCCTGAGCTGGGGCTATCATGCATAAGCACGCCACCACAAACAAACTGCAGCCTGGGCACCTCCACTGTTTCAACCTGCAAATTCCTTTGGCTTGTTTTAAAGGGAGAAGCGTCCCATTCTGTCAATGTCACCGCAGATATTCCTATATACAATGCAATTGAAGATAAGCCTAATCTTGCACACCCACACGGCATCTTCATTTTTTCCCCGATCAAAGCCGACAGTATGTACAAACCAGAGGATTAGCCACAGACTTCTATTCTTTGGAATACACTCAAGCACAGTACGTGCAAAGTGAACCTAGCAAGGACAAAACACAAACATTGTTCAATGTATATTTAACATAAAAATAATGATCCAATATTGTGTGTGCAAAATCTGACAAAGTACATTTGATATTGAACATCTACTTAATAATAACCAATTTAAACGCAAAAAAAGCCATTTGTGCACTACTTATTCAAAAATAACGCATTTGTCAAATGCTTCTTTCTGTTTCATGCTTTTTCGCTACAAAACCAAGGCACAGACATGCTTTCTAATTTGAATAAGATTAGATATACAAGGTATTAGAAGATTTTTGTTGGGTTCATAACATCTGCGCTGGTGTACAGTGTCATTTGTGTGTTTACAAATTGAAGTAAATGGATTATGGAGGCCTTCTTTACAACACAGATCTACAAACAACACACAATTCCATGTAGGAGAAATTTCATGACTCTTTATGAGCTCATTTTCTCCATGTCATATATTACAAAAGCTGCCTGTGTAGATAAAAAAAACAACATTCTTGCTTTAAGGATGCAGATTAAAAACACAGATACCCGTTAAAAAGCTCATGCAGAACACAAACAAAAGTTCTAAATGAAAAAATTATATTCTCATTATAGAATAGTCTTCCAGGTCTGACTATTTTTTGCCAAAATGCAAATGTTAGATTTAAATTCATTTATTTTCATCACATCAGCTGAAGGCCTTAATTCTGCTCTCTTATTTTAATACTTGGCTTTACGGCTTGTAATTGTATGATTTGCATTTTTTATTTATTTTTTGCACCCATTATAAATAATCCATGCAAAACACGGCCTGGCTGCCAAGCTGGCATCACTTTCTATTTAATCTTGTGAAACAGTCGCTTTATCTCCTTGTTCAACCTGGGGTTTATCTTTTGTTGTGGCACCATACTATTGATGTGGAAATGTTTACAAAGCAATATACACTTGCCCCATTTAGCAAACGCGAGAGTTCAAGGTATTAATATGATCATTTTATCACCCCCAGCGTGCTTCGCTCAGTCATTGACTTAATAACAGCCACTGTTTTCTTTAATGGCTCCTTTGCCTAGGACGTGGTGTCTTGTTAGCAATAAGGAGGCAGCATTTATACATATCGCCAGGAGAGCAGTTTTTGTTTTGTTTTGTTGTGCAGAACTATCGACCGTGGTATTCTCCTTCAACTCCCTGTGGGGTTGAGAGCAGAGCCTATGTTACATCGGCATGTGCTCCATTATCATTTCAATACGAGTATGACACACCAGCGTGCGGCGGAATGCTACGTTTCTATTTCCACTCCACAAACGATAGCAAACACTGTATGCCCGGTGTAAGGCTTCCCCGACACCCTCCTCCCCTACCTTTGCCCTGCCGCAAGCGAAACAGCAATGCTAGCAACTAGCGTAATGTGCGCCGCAAGGCCTCGGCAGCACAGGACAGGCTAAGACTATAACCAGTTACATAATTGCCGCAATAAACACGTTCCGATTGTGCTCAACACACAGCACTTAACTCCCACTGACGATAACAGAGTACGCAGCAACCCTTTGTCAGCTTCCAAGGGAAATAAAAGAGGGAGCGATCTAACTCTATACTTCATTCTCACACTTAGGGGCCATGCATTTTCCAAACGATGAAACATATGTGACCCTGGACCACAAAACCAGTCATAAGGGTCAATTTTTACAAATTGAGATTTATGCAACATCTGAAAGCTCAATACATCAGCTTTCCATTGATATATGGTTTGTTAGAATAGTACAATATTTGGCCGAGATACAACTATTTGAAAATCTGGAATCTGAGGGTGCAAAAAATCTAAATATTGAGAAAATCACCTTTAAAGTTGTCAAAATGAAGTTCTTAGCTATGCATACTACTAATCAAAAATTAAGTTTTAATATATTAACAGTAGGAAATTTACAAAATATCTTAATTGAACATGATCTTTAGTTAATATCCTAATGATTTTTGGCATAAAAGAAAAATCAATCATTTTGACCCATACAATGTATTTTTGGCTATTGCTACAAATACACCCCAGCGACTTAAGACTGGTTTTGTGCTCCAGGGTCACATATAATCATTGCAGCCCAGGGATATTTTACATCCAACGTACATGGGGAATAATCAGTTTTATGTTTTATTTTCAACATCTTTTTTTTAGATACGCAAAATGGGCACTTGTTTTATTTTTAGAAATAATTCAATAATTCATGAATTAGTGCTGCATTACATTAAACATATTTATTTGAGAATAATACTGTGATTATATGCTTCATACTGAACAATGGAGCGTATAATCATTGCGCCTGGGGATATTTTATAGTCAACGTATATTTGAACAGTCTGGATCTTTGTTAAGTCATGGGGAATAATCAGTTTTATGTTTTATTTTCAGCATCTTTTTTTATTTGTTGACTTATATTAAATATATTTATTTAAAATTAATACTTAGATTTATTTTTAATGTGAATCAATTTTAAAAGAAAAAAAACCATGAAAACATGGCACACGCGCATGCACAAAAGCATCACTTTGATTATATATTCTCTTTTCTAATTTCTGTCAAGAGGAGCTGCATTTGAAATGAGAGGACTGGCAGAAATCTGCATGATGTATTCAGCATCTAATGAGCGGCGGGGTGAATTGTAGGCACAAGGCATATGCAGTGCCCTGCGAAATCCCCTCTCCTGCACACTATGATTATTCACCCTCATGTAGCTCTGCACTTCCTCTATTCGGTCAAGCCCACAGGATTTACCAATCCAAAGCTCTGACGGCTCGAGAAAAAGAGGCCTGTCCTCCTCCAGAAGGGCTCCCCGCACTGCCAGGGCTCAGGCGCACCACAACTGAGGCGCATCCATCTGTGTGCCTTGTAGGTGCTGTGGAGATAACCAATTTTTCAAAGCACAACCAGAACTTGCATAATGCCTCATGCACCCACGTTATGACTCACTAAATTACATAAACAGAATGTGGGGTATTCTCTCTCTCTCTCTCCTTCTTCCTCGTTTGCTCGCTCTTTTTGCTTTTTTCCTGCCATTGTTATTTCTTCCAAAATCATTTTCGACTGAACAAAGCTACTGAAAACAATGTAATGAGGGTATAAAAAGACATGTCAGCTTATGCAGAGGATCATGTTTTCTTTAGGAAGATGGGGGGGAGACAATGTGCACTACAGTGCGGGAGATTAAACCACACACAAAAAGTGGGGGGAAAATCTTTTAACTTCATTTTAATCTGAAAATGAGCTCTTACAAAAAACATATTAAAAAAAAAAAAAAAAAAAAAAAAAATAATGTTTTACAATACATAAAGTGACATATCAGTAAAGGCCTCCCACAAATGATGTTTCATGTGAACAGCCAATTAAAAGTTATTTAATGATATATTGGAAGCAATATTTTTTACCTGTACTGTACAAATATGTGATTCCTCGCATTGAATAATTTTAGCAAACATTGTAACTTGCATTTCAATAAATATGTGGAATCACAAAGTATTTGTATAGGATATGTTTGCAAAAGTGTAAAAATATCATTCAGGGTCTACACATGACTCTTTTGATTGGAAATGAGTGTACAAGTTTTACTTTACATTTTTGGGACATGTGTTTGCTTTTTACAACATTTTACAAAAACATTTGTTTATTTCATTCAAAACGAGCAAATTCACTCCAAACTCCTTCCACAGCTGATATTACACACAAACAGCCAATGAAATATAGCCATTTCAACTTACATGTCAATGAAAACCATATTATAATATTAATAAAAATACAAAAATAAAAATAATACAACTAGCAAGTACACTCCAAGCCCCTCCAAACAGCCAGTCTAAACACAGCCATGATGTCAGAGCTGAATGATAGTTTTAACTTCTAATACTGCACAACTATGCAATTTCACACATTTCATCAAATACAGTTAAAAGATCTTTTTTAAAGTTAATAAGAACAATTACAGTCCAAAAAATGTAAATAAAAACTCCTCCCACAAATGTTGCCCCACACTAACAACCAATCAAAACACAGCCATGTGGTAGACACCAAATGCTGCGTCAGAAGTTACATTTTTACCTCCTTCTGCCGTAAATCCACACACTTAATCAAACACATCCATACCGAACATCAATTCATTCATGTGCGAGTCAAGTCACTGCCCAAGTGTGTCACGTAAAGTGCGTTAAGTTCAATTGTTAGTTGTTATTGCTCTCATAAGTACTTTCCGATGCAGAATTCATTATAATCATTATCATTTTTGCAGTCTGAAAGAGTCATCGATATTCCAACAAAGGTTCAGAGAGGGAGAGCGAAAGCTTGCGAGGGAGAGAATATCAACAAAACAAACTATAATTCCCCGCTATTTCAATTACCCATCATTAGCTCGCATTTCCATCCCATTGCCATTCCCCCAGCAAAATCAAGGTCTCTCACACACATCCCCATTAGCTCTGATAAAAGCACGCCTGGTGTTTAGCAACAAAAGCAACTCGCTGCTCTGTTAGCTGACTGATCACACTATGAGACCCAGGCGTTCTCTGACATTAATACACACACTCACACACACAAATACGAGCGTCCGACCGCGCACCGGTGCTCAGCTGGAGTCCTCAGCGAGAAATTCCCTTTCCTTTGTAGGTCAGGTGTAGATGCAGGCATACTCAGATTGAAAATTTCATTAGAAAACCAACCCCCCTCCCACCACCACCAACTGCCTTAGCCCCTGGTCTCACGACACTATATTGATTTTAATAGATACCAACTCACCCCCTCGTGATGTGAGAGCTCTTGTGTGGAAGAATAGCTACCAGGCAGTGTTAACAGTGGCCGCACAGCTCCATGAAGCAACACTCATGCACTCTCACACTGAATGGAAAAGGATCATTTCAAACAGCAAGGCAAGAAACAGCAAAAAAAAAGCCACACGCAAGGGGTAAGCACACAGAGAAAGAACGAGGGAAGGGAAAGGAGAGAGAGACAGGGAGGGGAGACAGAGAGAGACAGAGAGAGAGAGAGAGAGAGAGAGAGAGAGATGGGAAATTAATAATCCCAGAGACAAGTCCCCTCTGTGTTATTCATCAGGCTGCTTTCTCGCAAGCTGCGGAGGAGCGGAGATATGCAGATGGGAGGGGCCAACAGCACACTCCATTGGTTTGCGTGCCTCATTCCTATACATTGCAGCCAATCCACTTTTTTTACCATGCCGCCTCGCCTTGGAGGTACAAATATACAGTAGCTGCCTTGCGGTTTCACAGAGGGAAGAGAGGAGAGGATAAAAGACAAATGAGGAGCTAAAAAGTGGGGGCAGAAGGAAGAGGAGGAGGAAGGAGAGGGGCAGGCGCTGGATGAGGAACACTGCTTAGGGGCTCAGCAATGCTGCCTTTAGTTAATGCACTATTAACTTTATTTGAGCTGACTTCCCATTTGATCCTCTGTGGTGGGGTCACTCAATGGTGGGCAATTTCTTCCCAAATCACATCGTAATGAAATTGCTGCCTATTTCCCAAACCTATAATAATATATATAAAAAAGAGAGGAAAACACGCACTCACATGCACTCTCTCTCTCTCTCTCTACATCCAACTCCTTACCTCCACTTTCCACCCTACAACACACACACACACACACACACACACAAGTGAAATAATGCAGGTGATGTTGGCTGGCTGCCCTTGCTGTCAGACATTACAGGCAATTCCTTGCCTCCATTTTCCATGTTACAATGAATACATTTCACAGCTCACTTGCTCTAAAGTGTGGGTGGTACAGCATAACAACCTACACCATGTGAGAGAATATCTAACACTTTCACCTCTCTCTTTTTTCTGGTGCTGCAGTAAAGCGAAGCGAGTCTCCAAACCTCCACACTCAGCCAAGCTCATCAATTATTGAGGCTGCACATCGGCCCCACAAAATCTGATGCTCTAAATGTAGTTTTGTGTTACAGTCTGCGAGAGCGAAAAAGCTGATGCAGAGGAAAGGCTTATTTCGCTCCCGCGTGCAACCGTGCCATCTCCGCCAGTGCGATGGCCGTTGAGACAGTGGCTTCGCAAATGTTACTCTTATGATCACTTTATTTTACGGATGTGAAAAACTATTATTAAAATATAAAGATATTTTGAAGAATGTTGGGGTACACAAAAACACCTTTGACTCTCATTTATATGGACAAAAATATATATTTTTTAAAATTCAAATTAAATTTCAAATGTATTCCACAGAAGAAAGTCATGCAAGATAGGAACACTAAGAGGGGTTTTAAAAGTTACTTAAAATGGTATCGTAAAAACAAAAAACTTGTAGCACATACACACACTAAATAAATAAATATATATCAAAAAGCAGTTAAGCACAATAACCAATTTCAATTTACATGTAAATTGCTGTAGAAGCGGTGTTATAACATTTAAAAAATGGGTGAGTCATTAAGCAGCCAATTGTTACTGCTAATAATAATCTTATTATTAACAATCATGATATCCAATTTATTAACTGATGAACTGATTAAAGACACATTAATCAATTTAGCATTTTACTCTGCATAAAATTATGCGCAATGTTTATATTATTTGTTTCTGTAGTAGTAGTAGTAATAATAATAATAATAATAATAATGTTGCCTTTATTTTAAGGTCCAATTATCAATATTAATGAACTATTATTAACTTCTAATTACTGTGTACTAAGGTAGTTGTTAAGTTCAGGTATTGGGTAGGATTAGGGATAAATAATATGATCATGCAGAATATGTGCTTTATAAGTACAGCCAATATGCTAGTAATAATCATGCTAATAAGCAACTAGTTAATAATGAGAATTGGTCCCTATAATAAACAACAACAACAATAATAATAATAATAATAATAATAATACATTTATTATTATGATTATGACGATGTTCAACCAAATCCACTGTTTAATGCTCAGTATGTGATCTTTAACATCAGTTCATTTTTTAAAAGCTAGTCAACCAGCTGTCCAATTGGACCTATCCTTAGCATATTCAAAGAGTTATTTCGAAGTGCACTAAGAGCAATCCCACCACACTCAGGTTTATTGTCTTGCGTGCAGATTGGTTTAATCCAGACTGGGGCTCCTCATTTCAATGGCTGAATGTGCCACCGTCATTTCACATTTTGGCTCAGAAAGCGACCACCGCAGGGGGGCTATGAACAGTCAGTTGGATGTGGCAAGGGGATCGTCATGTGAAATCGCAGACCGAATGTGAGCGGTGAGAGGCCAATCCTGGCTCGTTGTAATCAGCTAATTAAGCACTTCAGTCAGGCCGGCGAAGGCTGCCACATTTCCCTTTGTTATCAAATTCATTATTCGACGTTTTGAAAAAAAAAAAGGAAGGCACCATGAACAAGATGGAGTAGAAACTCATACAAAGTATGAGAGGGAGGTTGAGATGTGACATCCCTCTCTCGCTCTCTGTAACATCTTGGGCCAGATCTGGAATCTGATACTCTCCGAACGCAAACATAAACTGCTTGGCTGATCTGCGGGATAATGGGAGCGTGGATGTGTATCAGTGGCATAACTGCGCCAGAGAAACAGACGGTAATTACCATTGCCCTCTCTCTCACACCTCCAGCGCGCACACACAGGAAATGGGAAATGGGCTCGGGCGATAGCGAGCCACCTAGCCTCCTCACCTCATTCCCCACCAATTCAAACTAATCTACTTCTTTATTTCAGAGGGAAATCAACAAACATTCATTCCACTGAATCCTCGCCGCTCCACGTGGGGAAGGAGGGGGCTCGGAGAGCAAAAGCGAGCAATGGGAGCCCATTGAAAATGATTGTCTCATTCAGCCGCGGCGCATGCGGAGGCCTTTATCCAAACCTGGCTTGAAGCTCATCCAGAACTTTCTATCACATTACAAATGCTCAGCGCTGGAGTGCCTGAGATTAATCGCAGGTTAAATGCGCCTTTATGTACACTGCATAGCCTGATAACAAGCAAAGCCAGACGGGAGCTTGGGAATTAGCTAGTTTGGAGAAAAAAAAAAAACAATGCTGGAAAACATGTCCAGATCCCATCAATATTCATGAAATATTTGTAGATTAAGCAGAGGGAAAAGACCATCCATAAGTGTTGTTTCACAAGGACAGCTCTGGGCAATGGCTGATGGTTCTCTCGTCCTCCCGTCTGCTCTTTTTCATCTCACTGGGCTTACAGAGATCCCCTCGCTTTTATTTTCTGTCATTAAATTCTGTGATAGAATTAAGGCTAAGAGCAGCTGGGTACTACATCAATAGAAAATCAATTATACTGTCAAAACTTAGATGTATGACCTGCATTTTTTCATCTGCGGTGAAAAATATCTGAAAAAATTAAATAAAAAATGGCTTATTTTTTTGAAGTTTAATCACAATTTTCGATCCGATCCTGAAAAGCTGTTTATCCGCTTCCGTGACATTCATATTTGTGACAACCATATCAAGTAATTCAGTGACAAACAAAATAAACAACGGCCAGAGCTCGGCTCATACATTTTAAGCACTTTCCCAGAGGAAATCGACATCTAACATCCCTCTCGCTGAGGCAATATTCAACAGACCACTGGTCTGAACAGACTGTACCGACAAAATGGCAGACGCACACAAAGAGGATTTCCTCAGCATTATCTCATGCCAAAGTGTAGCCGTTTTAATTGCGCTGATTATATGAGCATATTGTGAATTCCCCGCTGCCTCATTGAGTTCAGACTCGAGAGGGCCTCGGGAGCAGCAGCCACAGTGCTGAAGGGCTCCTCAAGTCCTCGTTGAAATAATTTGAGGGTGAAGTTGTGACCTAGAGCACCTGAAGTACCTTTCAATCTATTGCGGCGAGCACTACGCAAACAATACCTGCCTCTATACTGTACTAATCTCAGCTCCCAATCACAAGGCTTCCTCTGGGTCACCATCAACCTGACGATGTCCAAATTACTCAACGTCCACCTGCGTTGCTCCCAAAACCCCCTTCGATGTAGTTTGTCATAAACGTGTCTGAAAACGCTCTCAAATGACAGCATTTGGGAGTGTTTTTCTCCTCTTCTATCTGTTCACTGTTGGAGCTGTAATTGACTTTATGCAACGTTCCTGATATCTTTGACACAGCTGATGTGAGCTCTCAGCAGAGGCTAGAGATATGTCATACAATCCAATCTCCCGCTCCACTCAGATCACAGTCACCATTTAATTAAAGCCAGCATTGAACACTTTATTTAATGGCCTGGCCCCTCCCCCTCTTCATTACGCCCACCCCTGGTTCCTCATACCTCACAGAGCATCACACAAGCTCCTTCATCTAGTCCTACCTCAGTATAACCCTCTAAAACCACATTTTCCTTATCTCCTTCACAATCATTACGCTAAATACATCCTTGTATGTACACACAAATAGTAGTAAGAATCTATAAAAAAAAAAATAATTAAAAACTTATATAAATACAATTTCTGAAGGATCATGTGAGATTGAAAACTGGAGTAACGGGTCTTCAGAATTAAGCTTTCAGGAACCCCCACCCCAACCCCCCCAAAAAAGGGGAAAAGATTGAAAACTGGAGTAACGGGTCTTCACAAACAAAATTACAGAACAAATTAAAAATAAAAACAATTTCTGAAGGATCATGTGAGATTGAAAACTGGAGTAACGGGTCTTCAGAATTAAGCTTTCAGAACAAATGACTGCTTACAAAATTACAGAATAATTTTAAAATATATTTAAAGAGAAATAAGTTATTTTAAATGTGATAACATTTCACAATATTACTTTTTTTACTGAATTTTTATGTGACCCTGGACCACAGAACAAGACAAAAGATCATTTGATCATTTTTGATCAAATTGAGATTTATACAGCTGAATAAATAAGCTTTCTGTTAATGTATGGTTTGTTATGACAGGACAATATTGGGCTGAGATATAACTATTTGAAAATCTGGAATCTGAGGGTTCCAAAAAATTGAAATACTGAGAAAATCACCTTTAATGTTGTCCAAATTAAGTTCTTAGCAATGCATATTACTGATCAAAAATTAAGATTTGATATATACACAATAAAAAATACAAAAAATATCCACATAAAACAATATCTACACAAAATACCAAAAATATTTTTCACAAAAAAAAAAATATAATAATTTTGACCTATACAGTATATAGCTATTCCTACAAATATACCCCAGCGGCTTAAGACTGGTTTTGTGCTACAGGGTCAAAAATAATAAATGTTGCATTTTGCAGTATTTCAATTAAATGCAGCCTTGAGGAGCAAATACAGTGTATATTTATGTTTTGCGAGTTTGCGAGGTATTCCCGACAGCATAACACTAGACAAAAAGCGCAAATACTAAACTGACTTGCATTATTTAATAACACAGAAGCACATTTCGGTCAAATTATTTTGACAAAAATCAATAAAAACTGGTGTATTGTTAGGGGTCTCACAGTTCTACCTGCTGGGCCATACTGTAATGTGCAAGCAAGAGGTAATATCTGTTTCTTTGGCAGGAAGATTATCCCTTAGTGAATCTGTCACTTCCCATTTCAGTTAACACACTGTTGAGTAGGGTTCATCACACACTGAAAAAAAAAAAAAAAGCCCAGCTGAATACAAAGCAAAAACTACGGTCCTCCAAGCCATACAGTGGCCAAAAGAGCCGAAAGCTGAGGGACCCGATTCACTGTAATAAAAAACACGGGCTGTTTCGCCTGTGGACACAATCTGAGAATGTGGGCTAATGTGTTTTATAAACAAATGGCTTTTATATAGTGGAAAGTGGACAAAAACACAATGGCACTCTAGGTCTCTTGCTTTTGTGTCAAAAAGGCGATGGGGGTTAACTGGCTTTTGAGCAATGAGAGCACTTTGGTACATGTCATTTTGAAGGGGTTGCAGTTCACTCAAAATCTATCATCTGAGGCCGTTCTTTCTGAGGATGTGGATCAGCACACAGAAGATTTGATTTGACAGGGTCAGGAGGTTGTGCCTAGAGACATTAATAAACTCGCCAAGTCCCCGAGACTCCAGATTCACTTGACCCAACTGCTCCGCCACTGATCCCAACAAACCTAGCAACAAAATGAAAGTTCAACAAATATCGAGTATATAGAGTTACGTTTTTGCCGATTGTGCTGTGTCCTCGAAATCTTTTCATATTTTATCCTTGAATAATGTCAACACAGTCTTCTTTCATCAGTTGAAACTCTTTTGCACAGATTTGATCAACATTTAACAATATAAAACATGATTAACAGCTGTTAAAAAGTAGCGAAAAGAAAAGAAAGAGAGTTTTTTTGTGGTTTTGGAGGGGGTTTTGTTATTTTATTACTAAGGCAATCATCACTACAATGACTTGCACCTGTATCATCCAGTAAATTATGCTAAGAACATGAATGAAGAAAGGTATGCTATCATTTTTTTTGTACATACAGTATCTATCTATCTATCTATCTATCTATCTATCTATCTATCTATCTATCTATCTGCTTTGAAAAATGATAGTATGCTATCATTTTTTTTGTACATACAGTATCTATCTATCTATCTATCTATCTATCTATCTATCTATCTATCTATCTATCTATCTGCTTTGAAAAATGATAGCAAACCTTTCTTATTTCTCTAAAGAAGGTAAGACAGTAACCAACCAACCAAAACACCCTATTAACATTTTAACTAATTTAGAAATGTGCTAAAACACTCCAAACACCTTAGCAACAGCATAGCTAGGGTGACTATATGTCCTCTTTTTCCTGGACATGTCCAGGCTGGGATTTCTAAATTGCCTATAATGACCGGATTTTGGCTTTCTTTAATTTCATACCTGCTTAAGGTAATGTCTAAAAAAGTAGTTTGACCAATAGTGTGCTGACATTGTATAATCGACCAATCGTGGCATGCGAGGAGGCGGGATCTACAGACAACAGTCAATACATTACAATCACAAATACATATAATGTGCAGTATGAGGACTGTAGACAGCACATCAATAGGAAAACAAAGCCGAAACCTGGACATTTAGGCAACTTTGAAATCCCGGCCAGAACATATCTGGGGAAAAAGAGGATGTATGGTCACCCTAAGCTTAGCAATATTTAAATTACTGGGAAATGATAGACAAGATTTAAGCCTATATTCCAGTAATTCTTTGAATCATACTGTATGCTCAAAAAAAGAAAAAATCCAGAATGCTTCATATAAATAAATTAAATCTTATCAATTTCACTGGAGTGATTGCTTGGCAAGTTCTGAGACTACAGCAGAATTACACACTCTGGAATTCCAGTAAGACATGCCTGCTGGCCATTCACACATCTCCATAATAGGCCAGACCGTCTAACAGCCAAGATCAGTAGAACTCTTTTAAAAAGGAACCCCAAAGAAATGAGATCTGTGCTGTACAGAGGGACACTTATTACCAGCAAGCTGCTTATTCATGTATTTCTGTGATGCATTAATTAAGGAAAGGATGCAGGAGATATATGATTGAGCGAAGAGAGAGAGAGCGAGAGTCAGGGAAAAACAGATTATGTGAGGCACTCTGGGACTTTCTTCTTCCAAGCAACTGCAATATGACCGAAGGGATCACGTTAACCCACTTCTATCAGACGACTGTGGAGTCGGGCTTCAAATGAAAGGAGTCGAGATTTGCTGCCGTAAGATGCTTTGTATGTGCCAGGAAACATGCAAATGCTTCTTCCGCATGTAGTAGCATAGTGCTTAGTGTTGTACAGTACAGACGTGATGCCTGCAATTAATACGCCTCATTCAGAAGAATCAGAGAGACGGCCCTCAGGAGCGCTACACTAGGCCGGGGGCATCCAAAGTTCTTCTGTGCAGAATAATCGGGACATGTCATGGTTTGGTTTACAGTGAACACATGAAGTGATTCAAGTATACCTTGAATGCACCATAACTAGCATTTCTATCTTCTTTATTGATTTGTTATACACTGCCCGTCCAAAAAAAAAAAAAAGTCACTACCTGGATTTAACTAAACAAATATTTAAGATCCTCCCCTTGGATAATTACTGCATGGATGATTATGTTATGTGCCCAAAGAATGAGGTCAGCGGACTACCTGAATATACTGAATGACCAAGTTATTTCATCAATTATTTTTTTCTTCCCTGATGGCACGGGCATATTCCAAGATGATTTTTTTTGGACAGGCAGTGTATATGAATTGATTCAAAAATACAATCAAAAATGCAGTTCATACAGTATATAAAGTGACTTGAATGCACCTCTTCTATGCTTAACATGTTTTTTCTTTATGAATTAAAATTAAGTAAAATATTTTGGAAATAAAGTAAAATATTGATATCACAAATAAGAAAACATATTTAAAGAAAGAAATTCTTCAAAAGAAAGACATAAGTTTGATATAATAATGTATTATTATTTCTTTAAAAAAATGATATTGTAATAATATTAATATATTTTAATAATAACATTATAAATAGTAAACTAAGTATATGATAGAGAAGACCCTAATTTGACAATGCATGGTTAAACCAAGTCGTAAAACATTATGTGCTCCCACAAAATGAAAGAAAACATCAGATATTATGATTTTATGTAAAAATGGCTGATATTAGCAAAAAAAAAAAAAAAAAAATGTAAAAAGGATAAAAAGTAATGAAAGTAATGAAAACTGTGCATACTTCCATGTATTCAAGGTTCAAGGAAGTTATGTTTTTAAATTTAAACTTTTCTTTAAAATGTATAAAAGTTTTTTTTTTTTTTTTTTTTTTTTAACTGCACAAAACAAACATGAATGCAAGGACTACATATTTCTAAGAACTTGTCATAAACCAGATTTTTTCTTTTCTTTATCATGGACACTCATATATGTCATTGACCTACCTACAATACCGTCTTGATCTCAACATCTCTAATTAATCATTTCATTTGCTTGATCCTTTTAACTGATAATCTAATCACAAGGATGAAAAACGAGTGCAGAACACCGGCATATGCTCGACTCCTCCCTGGCTCTACAAACAATGCACTTTGGCAGCATCTGCTGGGGCCTGAAAAAATTACACAGGTTTTGACGCACGAAACAGGACACGGACCTGCTCATGTTCCAGCAGGATGTCCATCCGTCCACATATATACAAACCCAAACATGTACAGTATCTCATCTTCAGAGTGTGATAATTGAATAATAATCGAATTTGCATTTTCAGACAGCAAGGATTTCGACTTTACAGATAATGACAATTATCTGAATTTCCTTTAATGTTTTAATTTCAAGCAGACACTTTTATGTGGGAACAGATAGGGTGAGCAATGATTAAAATAGCAACTTGTGTTGGTTTTGGAGCTTTGAAATGACTTGTCCTATCAGAGAGAATGCACATGGGAAGCGTCCCTCTCCATTGCTTTAATTCCCTGCTGTTTAGCATATTGTATGCCCATGGCTGGTAAATTAGTCACATCTGGAATAGCCTAATTAACAGATAGGAGCTTAACCTACTTATCAGAGCAAGCCACTTGGACTTTTCTTTTTTTTTCCTTGGGGTTGGGGGCACCAGGGGGTGGGCAAGCAGGGAGGACGGCTGGCTGAAGAAAAGAAAGGAACTTGCTTCCCAATTTGCTGATGACGGTCTTGTTTTTTTTTTTTTTTTTTTTATGAACACCACCCGCCTCCCTCTGTGCTTCACACTGACTCATTTCCCGGCTAAAAGCGTGCAGATGATGTCAAGGTGTCAAGAAGCGTGGCTGACAGCCCAACATTACCAAACAATTGGCCAGGGTCAACGTAAAAACAATTCTGCGCTCTCAGACCCTCCATTACAAAAATGGAAAAATTCTGTCAGCCCTGGATTTAATGTTATTTGCAAATGATACAGTACTTAACTACCCTCTTATGCCATCTCTCCACCTCTTTCAGCCCCTCTGCTCATTTCTCTCCTTCCTCTCAAGCACAATTAAAGGTAAATAGGCAATAAAGGGATTGCTTTAAGTATTAACGCAAGAGTTTCCCCCATCTTTTACGGTTTAATGGTAAACATGGCTTTTGTACCACAGTTTCCACTAATGTAATCTAATAGCTGTTCTAGTAGACCCCGGCATCACATTATTGATATCTGCAGGATGAAAGCAATTTTTCATTTAATGCATGAGGGGAAGAAAAAAAACACGGTTCCTGTGCTAGCTTGGCTGTATAATGGAAACGAAGGAAATAAAATCATTCATGCCTCTTATGACAGTGTTACGTTTTTAAAACCTTCAATAAAAGCGTGGCCTTTCCGATTCCCCCTAATTAATCATCAGCAACCCTTTAAGTGTCGTGGGGATGGGGCGGACGATCTCTGCCGTAAATTTGAGAAATACCTTCTTACACGATAAGACGGCTGTGCCGGTTTCAATCCCTTTTGTACGCATCCGCCCTTAAAAAACATTTCCACAGCTAACAGCCGAGCATATTAGAAAATAAAATACAATTCTGCCACCTGACACTTCAATTTAGCCCGCTCCAACTGCTGAAGCCATCAGCCCGCTGGCCTGCCTGCCTGCCTGCCATGATGGAGAATCCCCCAAATATCACTTAACTGATCTGAGCCAGGCACGTAATGCTCATGCACTCTCCCCCACTGCATTACCGACACACACTCTCTCTCTGCAGTGCGTTCCGCTCACACACACAATCTCATTTTAATTGACTGCATTGTCTGGGCCGAGGCTGCGGGGAGCGCCTCCACCCTCCTCTCTCCACCCTGCCGCTTTGAGGAGTATTTACAATCCGATAATCTTCAAGCTCCTCACCACATCTATTACACTACAGAAGAACAGACGTGGAGAAACCTGTGCCTTTAAAGGGATAGTTCACCCAAGAATAAAAATACGCTTATCATTTACTCACCTTCATGTCATTTCAAACCTGTTTGACTTTCGTTCTTCTGTGGAGCACAAAAGGAGATATTTTATAGAATGTGCTTGCCTCTCTTTTCCATGCAATAAAAATAATAAATGGGAACTGGAGCATTTGAGCTTCGAAATGAATTCAAGTGAACCATATGACTTAAAGATTACATCCGAGCCTTCTGTAAAATTATGATTTTGCGTTTTGTGTGATGAACAGATTGAAATTTCGGTTTTGAAAAGCCAATATTCACTGAAAATCTTACAATCCACTCCTAGCTCTTATTGGCGTGTTCATAAGATAAGATATCACATTTGTAAATGTTAAATCACCCCTTTGAGTCCGATGTTTTCAATGTACCAGTTCATCCAATTCACAAATGTATCACTTAACCTGACTCTGTTTTGATTCATTTGCATATGAGAACAGCTCTCTGGGGATTGTCAGTACATAACAACTTAAATTTCAATCTGTTGCTCACCCAAAGCTATCATGTGTTTTCCCAAGACTATATAAGCTATATTTAAAAGGTACAGTTTTCGTGAAGAAAATAAAAAGACCTGTAAACTGTCAAACAAAAAAGGGGCCAACTTTGTATTTTATCTACCCCTAAAAGGTGCGTATTAATACCTTAGAATAGTAATATGTACCCTTAAGGTACTTCTATGAAGCCTTTAGGAGTAAATAAGTGCGAACACGTCCCTTCAAGGGTGCAATGTTTGGATTTTTTTTTCTGAGAGTGTACCTACTGCAAGAAAACATAAAAGTAAGTAAATAAATACATAATTTAAACTTTTGGGTGAAATGGGTTTTAGTACGGGCCTAGACCCCAGGCGCCAACTGGAAGCCACACACCTGCCCTTTGTCTCGACTACGCTCATTCTCAGTGTCTCCCGCCTTCTTACTGCTGAGGTATGGAGCCGGCATAGCAATCTCCCTGCATCGTCATCCTTCACCACATCAAATAATCATTTAGCACGGCCCCCTCGCTGTGATTGATTGACTCAGCCCACGCCTAAATCACCCTCATAAAACTGGTATTGTGACAATGCTGGGAGTGTGACAGGTTAAGGAATCGTATTGATTCACAACTGCAGTCCTGCGGTGTGACTGAGGCACGTCAGTAGCGAAGGAGACCGCAGAAAGAGGCGCCGGCTTCCATAACGCTGTTGATTTTCAATTCACAAAGAACAAGAGAATATGCTAAATCTGGTGCTTTCAAAGTTGATTCAAGAATCGAGCTTGAAGTGTCACTAACAGGTTTAAGAGAGGTCTCTGAAGAGAGCCGCTAAAAGAACAGTAATGATTCTAGGACCAACTCCGACCTCCATTTTCTCTCCTCAAATGTAGCACGCTGCCATTCAAAGCGAGCTCATTCAGGACACGCTTTTAAAACATGTCCTTGTGGACTGTTCATGTGTCAACAGTCCTCTAGCATTAAAGGAAAGCTTCCCTGACATAAGAAGGCCTTGGGGTACATCCCAGCCCAAAAAGTCAGTCAATTTTTGCTGTGGCATGGGAAATAACACAGAGAATTAGCCAGTTGTGAAGAAACGCTCTTTGTTTCGGGTATTTTACAGAGGTGGCATGTCCCATGTCAGTCCTCACAAATCGACAGTGGGCTCCAGACAAATCACAGCCAGCCGAGGCAATATATGAGACTTCAGCCCCTTGAACAAGACTGCTGAAATCAGCAGCTTTACAGGGTCAGTCCTCCAACCATCCTCCCTCCCTCCCTCCTTCTCTCTCGCTCCCTATTTTTTTTCTTTGCCTCACTGCCGAGACGCCAAAGCAATCAATCTTAACTAGAGCCATTCCTTCTCTGGAGTGAAGGGTGCCATTTGTTTTCTTCCGTTGGGATGCTACCCTTTCCGTGGAATATCTCTCCTGTGCCGATCTTTTACATATTCCTTCATTATTGGTTTATGATTATAATAAGAGCTCTAATGTTCCTGATGCCCGAGACATTCCCCTCGGTTTGCAGTCTGAATACTGATAGTGATTTTACCTCAGAGGGATTTAATAATGATTTACGACATACATTTTCTTTCCTTTTTTGTTTTTCTGGTGATTTTATGGCATTGAAATTAAAAGCTTTTCAAAGAGATTATTTGGTCTGTGACAAAAATACTGAACGTATTCAAACAGGTTTCCTAAACACTCTGCTGTCTGCCATTGGTTGACTAAAGAGATAGCCCCGCCTCCACATTCAGCCCATTTGTTGAGCCGCTGATGCCATGTTGGGCTGGTCAGAATGCTTAAACAAACTGAGCATTGCTTTGAAAACATCACAGACACTTTCCCACTTTTCATGAGGAATCAGTCTGGATTTCTTATAGTTGTCTTGATATATTAAACCCGATAGGAGAAAGTGCTTTAAAAATTACACACTCCAGCCTCCTATTTCCCTAAAAGTTAATTCCTGTAGTGTGTCTGAATGGCCTAATGATGATTTAGTAACTGAGACCATATTCATTCCTGGTCATATTTTACCACAGAGTTTGACACAATTTGAATGAAATATTTTTCCATTATAGCCGCTGAAGAAGAAATGCAGAAATACTCCACGTTTGATCTGTGGGGGTACTTTTGCATTAGTGACTTCTGAGCTTTTAAAACATGTTCAATTGGCTGTGGGTTAATATTCTTCAAACCGAGGACCATCACTTAGAGCGAAGAATCAAAATATGAAAATTAAGGAAGAAACCACAACTAGGAGAGACACATTATTTGTCAAACACCCGGACACACACTCCACAGGCAAAAAAAAAAAAAAAAAAAAAAGGGAGAGAGATTGGTGCATGAGAGTGAAAGACTGTGTGTGTGTGTGTGTGAGAGAGAGAGATTCCTTTCATTAATCCATGAATGTAATTACTGTATAAACAGCCCCTTCCTCTGATTGATGTCCCTCAGCCATGTTTCATTTACTTCAGCATGGTCTCATATTTGAGTGAAATAAACAAGCATATTCCCACAGGAGTCATTTACATCTCACCCCTCTCATCAAACACATTAAAAGGCAGCTGAACCCCGCTCCATTTCGCCAACATTTCCGGTCTGCCCATAAGAGTCGGGACATCGAGGCATCTGAAGACAGAGTGACGGGTGGTGAAATGGGCCATAGATTATACATTAAATTAAAAAAAAAAAGATGATGGATGTTGAGAGAAGTCATTTAAATCCACCTCTCAGCTGCTTGTGCTGTGGAGACGCCTGGAGAGGTTCAATCATTCCGGCAATTCTGCAAATAGCTTTTCACTCAATGAAGCACGCAAGAGTTGGACCTTGTTTCAAAAATACACCGAATGTGAATGGAAGAGAAATTGCCTTCCTGAAAATTCATGAGACAAATCAGTCAGGTCGATTACATGTTTCACAAAAATAAGCCTTATGATCAGCTGTGTTCATGAATAATTGTAACAATTATTATGATAGATAATTATGATGCCATGATTACACCTTTAAACACATGACCAGCACACATTATAATGAGTTACATCAGGGGTGACAGACACATGGCCTGTCAGAGCTTGCAGGATGTTTATAGAGGAATATTTATGTGAATTTATCGCATGCATGATATATGCATAATTTTCCATTTTTAGCTACAGCAAGATCAGCTTTAAAAAGACAGTTATTAGCAGTAAACAGTGAAGTTCACAATTGTTTCCAACTCCCCACAGAATAAGAAGCCTACAATTAAAATTAGCCATACTGTGTCTTTTAAGGCCTAATTCTAGAGCAGTGAGTGTTTTTTCCTTTTCCCGTCAATATTATTTTAATATATATACCTAAAGGTCTCTGCTCTCTGGTGAATTAAATAAGTTAATTCCATGTGCTTCCTTTTGTTTCACAATATTGGTTATTAATGCAACAAAGTTGATTTTAGACATTATTAGCATTGGAGAATGTGTGTGCTCTGAATGAATGCACCCTTTTTGACAAAAAATAAAATAAAAATAGAGGCCTGCATAAAGTTTAGGTATTTAGTTACCCATATAACTGGTAAGTATAATGTATCAATACCTGTGGTTACAATTATTTAGGAAAATATATAATCATCATGTGGTGACTATTAATACCTTAAAAATATTATATCAGTCAGCATCATATAAGCTGACTTCAAGTAGAGTGTGATCAAAATGTATTAGTGTTAGCTTGCACTGTTTTGTATAAGTGTTGTCCACTAAAACTTCTTTACAGTAAAAAAAAGAGAGAAAAGAAGAACAGATGAATAGATTCACTGCTTAAAACAAAAAACATTCTTACAAATCATTCCAGCTGTGACTATGACATACTTCTTCACCACCGACAGAACAATGGTTTTAAAAAATGGCGTTTGCCACTCTGTGCATCATAGGATGCATTTGCAGGTCTCCATCAGCACCATGGACAGTTGCTGTTGGGGGTACTGAATGATAAATCTGGATTTGTTTGGCCTTAAGGCCTTCCCAGGGCATTCCCCAGTTTGTCTGGAGCATAAAGGTTATTTCCACCAGACCGACAACTCCCTGTCATAAATCCCCACGCAACAAGCCGCGGCCCCGGTACATGCACACATATTCAGACATCATATTTGACTTAAATCCCTCTGCTATTTGTTTGGTTTGACACTGGTGACACTTTGATTAATCTAATTTGCTTGCTTGCGTTTACAGCTTCGGCGGCAATGAATCTTTATTTTATATGGTCAAGCGCTGGCATTTCCCTTCAGACCGGACTCGGCGAGGGAAAGGGGGGTTGTTGAGTGCCTCAGCCTTTCTGACACTCAGCCTTCTGTCCATTCGGTCCTGCCTAAATTATGAAGCACTTTAATTAAATTAAACCCTACACAAGCACTTAGACCAACTGCCAGCTGCTGAGAGATTTTCTTTCCGAAAAACAGCACATTCGTGAAGACTTTCCAATCATGTTTGGAACACTGAAACTAGAGCTGAACGATTTAGCAAATATTCACGATATGATAGTGATTTTGTGATTGAAATAAAATTAAGCAACAATGTGAATATGAAAGTATTTAAATTAATAAGCTGTTTATTTGGCCATTATGGGCCAGATTTACTAAACAGGGATTTAGCTTTAGAGCGCAATTCCATAAAAGTGCCAATGGAAGTGGAAAATTTGGCATGTGATTTACTGATAATGCACATATTTAAGAACACAGATGCAGCAAGATAATTTCCATAATGACAAGCGCAATCTACCAAGAGCAACTCAAATTAGCATCTGCGTTCAGTCATGCTTTTATTGGGTGTTAAATAATAGTGCAAATACCAGTAATTTCAAGAGTGCAAACTTTAGTAAATCGCATTTCGTGATTCATTTTAAAGTCTCCTCCCATAAATTTTGGGAATGCATCTGAATGAATGCATCTGAATGAATATTCAATAAGCATATTCAAATAAGCATATTCAAATAATGTCCTTTTAAACTTTCTAATCTTCAACAAGCCTGAAAGCAGTGTGGCTAACCTTGTCTAGGTTAGGGCTGTGCAATTAATCGAAATTTAGTTTTGATTTCGGCCTCCAACGATTATGAAAATATAATAATCGAGATAAAACGATTATTGCGCCCCATTCTGCCCCCTTTCCAGCAGTGCACTTTCACTCCTCCCATTTCACATGTAAATCAGTAAAATCATGTAACGTGACTTTCGCAAAATGGGACATGTTGGAGTTATTAAAGTTGATTAGATTTATTAATGTTGTTAAAAGTGTGAAAGAGAACTTGCACTGTTCCTCAGGAGGCTTGCGCTCAGAGACGAAACAGAACACCGTCCATCTTAAGTAATTTTTTAGCTGAACGCTAGTGCCTAAACGGTCAAATACACGCACAGATGTGTCAAAATGTGGCGCTTAGTGATTATTCATGTAAACCCTCGTCGGTTATGTAATAAATGAATGTAAACAGATGAGAAGGAAAATATGTGTGTAACAGTAAATTGGATCTGTGTGGCTCTTAAAGTGATAGTGGGCTATTCCTGCTGCCGACTGTGGGCTTAATATTATTCAAACAACAAAAGACAAAGACAAAATCACTCACTGCTCTTCTCAGAAGGTCTTTTGTAGCTTTAATAAGAAACAAAGGAAGTTTAATTCTTACAGTAAAGACTATGCTGTTTTATTTTACTTCTGATTATTCCATTTCTATAGGCTGTTAATTGAATGCTTTAGACTTGCAATAAGAATTAAAACAAAAAAAAAATTGTTATATGTGTTAAATAACTGTGTTAAATAATTGTGATTACAATATTGACCAAAATAATAAGGATTACGATTTTTGTCATAATCAAGCAGCCCTAGTCAGGGCCCAACCACTGTATTGTAATTAGCTCTTTTAAATATAACGGAAGCTTCATTTCAGCCAAACCAGTTAAATCCAAATCAGCAATATTTTTATACACATTTTAATTAAACATTTCAAAATATGACAAATGTCAGACTGCCACAGATTGGGGAAAAAAAAAACCTTATTTAAATAAGACATATCACAGCCACAGAAATGTGAAAAGTGCTTTTTTGAGATGTGTAATTAAACTTATTGCCACACGCTCCTCTATGATTCATTTATATTCATATGGCAACAACTTGTCACACTTACATACGGCAGTCTGGTATTTTCCATATTACTGTACATCTTGTGTATCTTTTTTCTCCATTCTCCACTGCCACCACTGGTCAACGGAGAGAGCAAGTTACCATCTTTTCCAGCAGTACTTTGACAGATGATGATGGCACGCTGTAACTTAGGAAAAGAATATGCGCCCCAGTTGATGGAGAGCAGCGCTTTATGGGATGAGTACAGGGCCTTATGGGAGACTGAGGCTAACTGCACTACTCTCTCTGGAAAATGCCTCTCACAACGTCTGAGTGACAGCGCTGCGCCTAGCAGATCCTTGCTGAATGAGTGACTGCTTCTCCTCAGGCCATTTTACTGACCTGGGAAGGGGAGGGAGAAAAAAAAAACCTGTCGCAGCTCACACAGTCTCCAGAATAAATGGAGGTATTAAGCTTGATAACCAAAACCGCACATTTGATCCTGCCATCCTCAGCATTTTTCCACACATAATTCTGGGCAGTTGAAAAGCATTTTGTGAAAGCTGCCGAGGTTAGCAATTCTGACTCCAGGGTTTCAGCGCAGATAACAAGCCGGTCAATATTCAAAAAAGGGGAATTTAATTGGCTCTCCCCCCCGTCCTCCCCCTTCTCGAGCCGTTACCTGCCAGAGTGCCAAGTGGGGCTTGTGGCAAAACGTATTAGCATGGCTCTCTATTAGCCTGCCTGGCATTAGGAAGCAGTGCTTTTCAACAACACTGCTCATTTGCTTAGCTCTTTCTCAGCGGCTTACACAACACATTTGCTTTTGTTTTTGTGCTTTAGGAGCCCGATCAACCCATAGCGGCAATTTTGGCCAACGAAATGCACGGCTTGGCCGGCGGTTGCGGCAAGGCCACCAGCGCCATATTAGATTACAATGGACACAGAGACTGTAGAAAAGCGTATGCCACGATAGAAACGAACAGTTATTTCAGGTTTCTCGTTCCAAAATCCTGCTCAGGGGGACGATCTCTAGTGAGACACGTATGACTCATCAACTTGGGTTGAAAATAACTTCAGTCATTCCAACACTTACTCTGCAACAATAATATTTCTGTATCTATAACAGCAATTGTCAATTCATTAAACAGAAGAAAACCCCTAAGCGAGAGGGAGAGAGGTTAAACCTCAGTCAGATGTCACTTTCTCAAAGCAACCTTTGGCCCGGAGTGGCTTTTCATCTCACTGTGAGCTCTCACAATCCTTGAAGTGCCTCATCTTCAACTGCATCGCAATTACCCCAAGGTGTCTCCTCTTTTTCTTTTCTCTCTCTTCTCTTCCTACCTCCCTTCCCCTCTCCTCCTCCTCTTTTCTCTAGTCATTTCCTCTCCTCTCCTAATCCTCTGAATTACTATTCTCTGTCATGTCATCGAGCCGGTGGAAAGCTACAGCACATGCGTTATCATAGATTCATGATGAAAACTCTCTGAATGCAGGGGATTTAGAAAAAAAAGAAAAAGAAAAGATTTTGACATCTGACAGTCATGTCTTTTTCTAATCAAAATTATTTTACACATATCCATATTGAATATAGCACATGACAATGACAGCAACAAACTAACGACAGACACAGACAGATAGATAGATAGATAGATAGATAGATAGATAGATAGATAGATAGATAGATAGATAGATAGAAAAATACCGTTAAACTAAATATAAACTTTTAAATATTGTTAAATATAATTAATATTATTATTTTTACTATTAATTCATACATTTAAAATGATTTGTCAGAATTTACAAAAGAATTTATTCTTGCACCTGACCTTATTAAATATCAAAATTTATGGGAGTAGAGTATTAAAATGAATCACGCAACGTGATTTACTAATGTTTGTGCTCATCAAATTACTGGTATTCGTGCTTTAACACCCCAAAAAAACAATTTGTGCCATTATTTAACGCCTCCCAAAAAAGCATGTCTTAAACTATTTTGTGCCTGTATCATATGTAGATCACCTGCAACTGATGATCATCGGCTATGCTTATTTGCGGCTCCGCTAATTTGCGCTGTGTTTGGTAGATGTCGTTGGTTGATATGTAAATGCGATGTTGGGTCTGTGTTCTTTAATTTGTGCATTGTCAGTTAATCACCCGCATAAATTTCTATGCCCATCGGCGCTGTTTTGGAATTGTGTTTTCGCGCTAATTTGACGTTTTTTTTTTCACTGATAAAACACGCGTGCGCACACACACACGTACACACACACACAGACGTACACACACACACACACACACACACATATATATATATGCATTTTGTAAATTAATACTTCCAAATAAATTATGATCTTTTGAATCTTTTGAAACTTTTTGTTCATTATCAAATCTTTTTCAAATAAAATATTTACACCTCTAGCAGATAGACACACTTAAATAAAATATCCTACATACCACAAAGCTACAGTGCGCAGCATGCGGTGCAATAGCAGATATTTCTGGTCAGCAACACACCAGATGTCACTATGTGTACTGGCTTTGCTTGACATGGTGCAATTTCCCATAACCCTGTCAGGACAATTACACCAGGCCCCTGCAGGAGCACATCTACTCACAGATACAAGCCTCCACTCTGAGTACATCAGAGAGAGAGAGAGATGAGAAAAGGGCTTGAGAAATGAAACCTCCAAGTCAAACAGAGAGGATGAGATGGGTTGATCTAAAGACCTAAAGGCTAGTACAACACATAGAGGGGCTGTACTCCGCAGTGAGACATACGCCCTCATTCTCTCTTCCCCCTCCTCCTCCTCTTCCTCTATCCTGCACCTGGGACCATTGGGGCTGTGCAGTCATCTCCTCTCTCTCTCGCTCTCTGTACTCGCCGAAGCAGCAGGCTCTTAACCAGGCCAGGCAAAAAGCCCACTGAGACCCGACAGCTGGAGCCTGTCTCTCCTGAATGTGCCGTAACACTGGAGTCCTATCCTGAGGTATTCAGCCCCCCACCCCCTTTCTCTGATATGGGTGAGAACATGAAGATTGACATGACCCATAGGACAGATCACTTTAGATTGATGTGACAAAGTAAAGCAGGGGGAAGGGCGTATGTGTCCATGTGTGCGCATGTTTTCGAGACAACGAGACTGTCGACTGTAAGTTGAATAGTCATTGAGTGACATGTTATACGCATGGGACTGCTGTTTAGAATGGTTGCTGCCCAAATGTAAATTACATTGGGGTTTGGGGGCCCCTGACCTCACTGATTGAGGTTGAGCGCCCCAAAAAGAGCTTGGATGGGTCTATATATATATATATATATATATATATATATATATGTGTGTGTGCGTGTGTAGTATATATATATATATATATATATAGTATATATATATATATATATATACAGTACACTAGTTTCAACAAGGTTTTAAATGTTTAAATTAAGGTTGCACCAGTATTAACCTGGCCTCTAAAAAGAAGATAATAATTTTCATATTATAAATTATAAATAAGGAATGTTAAAATCCTTTATGACATACATAAATAATTTAATACAATTGCTTGTCTTAAATGTAAAGGAATTTAGGTATCACAACACTTTAAGTATAATAAAATGTCTAAAAATGAAGTAACACTTTACAAAAAGGTCACATTTATCAACCTTTGTTAACATTAGTTAAAATACATAAATCATTAACTAATGTTCATTTTTATTTTAATAATTTATTAGTAAAAGCAGAAATTAAGATAAAGATTAATAATGCAGTAGAAATACTATTCATTGTTAGTTCATGTTAACTAATGTAGTTAATGATAACAAATGAAAGCTTACTGTTAAATGTTACCAATAATGGGTATTCATCAAGATTTGGTAAAGAGTTATTAAAGATTAAATTAAAACTACACAAAGAACACTTATATTAACAAATAAACGACAGAAAACGATTTCAAGGGTCAAGGGTTAAATATGTTACACAACAAAATAAGTTTGATTCAATGTGACAATTAAATATTTATTAGATTTTAAAACAAAAAACACTTATATTAGCAGATAATCAATACAGTACTAATATTTTATGTATTAACAAAAACTTGCACCTATCTGTTACTGATATTAAGAAGCTATGTTCAAAGTTAGAATACAAGTTGGACTGTAACGGTTTGGGTTACATAAGATGAACCGCAATAGAAAGTTCCCTAAAAATAACTTCTAACACATAAGACAGAAAGGACAGATTTTTCTTCAAAAAGCTGACCCCTAGAAAGTCATTTTATCTTATGAAACACACACTGGCTGTGACAACAACAACCGTGAGGACTTTTTATAGCTTTAGAGACGTACCTTATTAATTGTTGCTCTTAGCAGTATTTCATCAATATGCAGTGGTATGAAGAGGGTAAGTTTTTGACATTGGTTCGCGGGACCCTGGATCCAGTTAAAAATGATTAATGATACACGGTGTAACAGAACTCCAAATGTATGCAGCAAATTACGGCAACTTACAAATGCAGGACATGTTTCCCTGCTTAACTACTGACTAGTAGCCTGGTAATTTGTTTTTCGCACAGCTCCACTGTGTTATTAAATTATCTCATATTAGCCAATATTTAACTGTGCTCCCTCAAGCAATTTGCAGAAATCAGGAAAGAGCTAGCATAGCCGCCCTAATCAAGGTTGGATAAACAAATGCTAATTTTGA
The DNA here is from genome assembly GCF_018340385.1 of Cyprinus carpio. Classification (NCBI taxonomy): domain Eukaryota; kingdom Metazoa; phylum Chordata; class Actinopteri; order Cypriniformes; family Cyprinidae; genus Cyprinus; species Cyprinus carpio. Next base: position 24,850,685 of record NC_056599.1, on the reverse strand, counting down.
GGCTGAACTATGACAAGGTGTAAGCCAAGCAAACATCTGTTAACATGCCTAATTTGTAAGCATATTAAACAGGGAGAGTATCATCAAGAACAATCCATCATTTTGGCAACAAACAAATGTTTACTCAATTAAAACCATTCATCTGAGATTTCAATAGGCTGGGCACAAAAAAACGGAAAGGAAATGTATATTTCTTTTGAGAAAACACTGCTGGAGTTGTTCAGCTCCAAAGAGCTGCATTTGTTTGGGGATTACAGAATCATTACAAATCTCAGATTTTAATGATTCAGAGTATGTTTTATAACGAAGAATATTCAATACTACTATATATGTCATTTTACCAACAATAACTCATATTCACTGCAACCAGTAGTGAGGATTAACCTACCCACTCACACTGTAATACTTCCTGTGTATGGCTCTGTATTCATCTACACCAACTCCCTCCTTCTTCCTTTCTCTCTTTCTTCTCTCATCAAACTTTCTGTAAAATATAGTGCATAGGGAGATATGCGTCTTGCCCCAGAAAACAGCTCCAAACAGGGCTAATCCATTGTGAGCATTCCCGATCACTCAAAACAAAAGATCCAAGAATAAACTACTTTAACTGGCAAAGCATTTATTCTGCATGGGAAGATGCTGGTCCTCTGGTGAACCGCGAATGGGTGAAAATGACATTTCTGTGCCAAGCCTTTTATCCGTACTGTGCCCAAATCTCAATATTTGTTTTTAGCTAGCCTACTTTTATTGAGAGCTAGAAAAGGTCAATAGGCTCTCATTAGATCCATCTGTAGAGAACAGTTGCATAATGCACCAACAATACAAACGCTGTACCCCACATTTGTTTTTAATCATAGGGTTCTGATAGGCAATAATGCCTGTCAAAGAAAAATAGATGGTGAAAACATAGATACTTTGGCTCAGGTTCAGAAATGCCTCTTTCAGTACCTCCGACTGGAGAAAGAAGAGGAACGCTGTGCTGCATATTGAACAGGAATACAGGTACGCAGTCGCAACTTGGTACAGACTGAGAGTGTGGCATGGAGAGACAGATGCCTTGTGCTTGTGGGAGAAATGGTCCCAACCGGGTCATTTTATCCCTCTGCATTTGGCTGGACATGCAAAATTAGAACGATAGATAGAACGATAGAATGATATTACGATACATAGGTAGATAGACAGACAGACAGACAGATAGATAGATAGATAGATAGATAGATAGATAGAATGACTGACATAATGATAGAATGATAGAAGACAGATGAGAACAACAGATACCTAGAGAAAATGACAGATCAATATAAATAATAACATATAGAACGATATATAAAAAAATACATAGAATGATAGTTAGAACAACCGATAGAATTTTACAGAGATTTAGGTTAGATTTTTTTATCTTAGAATTTACTGGGTTTGCTGAGAATCAATAATAGAATGACAGACAGGGTGATAGACAGAACGATCAAACAACAGATTGAGGATAGAAAGAAAGAAAGCGACAGAGAATAATAGATTGATAATAATAAACTGAGCAATTCCAAGAGGGTCCTCGCACCGTGGTGCTCGGGCCCTAATGATAGATAGAACGATAGCTGGAAAAATAGCTGGAAAAATAGATAGAAGGAAATATTCTTTTCACCTTTTTTTTACTATCCACACACTCCAACGACATTTGGTTGCCGCATCATTTCCTGTCTCTTTCTCCACTATCTGTAAAACAACTTTGTAAGTTGCAAAAAGTCCAAAACAATACAAACAGTATAGTTATTTTGCACTGCACCCAATGTATGTGGTATCAATGTCCAAGTGTCTAAATCTAAATCACTTGATTAATACTGTGGAGTGGAGCGTGGGAAATGGCCAGAGGAAGCAGTCTGTCACAGAGCCGGTGCAGTCGATGATACTAGTGTGTTTTAGTGAGGGGCTTGTGGGAAGGAGTGAGAACGGTCTTTTCGCTGTTCAAGAGTTTCAGCAGGGGAGGGATATCTCTAAGACCTGCGGCGAGAAATCCCAGCAGCCGCTCTCCAGCACAGTGTGAAGTGCTGTCACCGTCTCTGACTAGGGTGTGAAGTGCTCCCCAATTACTCCACAAGTGAGAAAAGTTTGGCCTTGCCTTCATTGTGCAAATGTTTGTCAGACTCTGCAGAGGCCTCTTCAGAGTACAAGGCTTCGGCTTTAAAAGCGCACAGTACACGCTTGCGACGTCTCTGGCGCTGCTCTTCTTAATTACGCTGACGACGGCGTGTGGTATCACTCTACAGACTGATTCGCAAAGACTAATCTGCTGCTGCTAGCAACAAAGTCACCGTCGAAAGGACACTTTTATATCCACATGGATTTGTAGATGAATCAACCTGTCCTCCAACTAATACGCTCGTATAGGTCGTTTGTCCAAATCCCTGAAATACGACCCATCAGAATACTACAATTGCGCCCCTATCGGCAAAAGGTCGATATTAATGTTTTGTACTCTTTTATTTGCACCGCGATTTGCGTTTCGTGTAGCTCAGTTGGTAGATTATTGCGTTATACCTTGAAATGCAATCATGCTATCATGGGTTCGATCCCCGAGAATGGACGTGCACGTAAAATGTATATGCTCAAAAAAATCATGCATGATTTCTGTGAGGGTTAGGTTTAGGGGGTGGGGTTAGGTGTGGTCATTCGAGAATAGCCTCCTAGTAAAATATGTACGAATTACTGTGAGATCGGTGTAAAAAGTCACCACATTGCATTTAAATAAACGATTGGTAAAGACGTTATACGTCATTTCATGACGACAGATGCAACGCGATTACTGTCATTATTTTTACCCCCGCTAGAGGCCGCTTAACGTTAAAACGTAAAAATAGGTCGTTAAGGTGCTTGCACAAACGACCTATATGGTCGTTTTTTGTTGGAGGACAGGACCTAAAAAATGTATATCCACATGGATTTGTAGATGATTACAGCTAGCAAACTCTCAAACCAGCTTCTGCACTAGCTCGCATAGCAATTACTGTCAACAACAATGACGAAGACCGCGTTCTCAACAGTAATCCTCATTTATACTGAAAAGCCAAACTCCGTAGGGACGTCACGTCGCTGAGGACCACAAAAAAGGCTTTTGTTTGTGATATTTTGCTGTATTCACTACATGTTCGAAGACCTTTCTTAAAAAGGTCTCGGGCTAATAAGTCGCGTCCTCCGCAGTGCGCGCCATTTTCACTTCAAACAATTGCCATGGTCTCAATTCCACTGACTTCACACAAAAAAAGTATAGGGATAATCAGCATATTAAAGCCAATGCTAGAACCATATGTTAATTATGTAAATTATTCATTTTAATCAGCTCGAACCATGTAACGAGTTACTGGGAAAGCGAATGTAGGGACTTATCAAAAATGTCATTAATATTCATCCGGATGGCGCCATGTGAATGTACTCATCCGCACAGATGAATTAATAGTTTGATGAGGGATGAAAGTGCTGGAGGAGGTGTTTGTGAGGAACCATCTGTCTAACTTTGAATCCCCTCCAGAACTGTTCGGCCCTCAGAGGGACCACTGGAAGAAGACTCGGCTGAAGAGACGTGGGGTGGGGGTGGGGGTTCTCTGCTGTAAAACACAGGTAAAGAAGAGATACCCTCTTCCTGAAGACAGCGAAGGTGTGTTTGTTGTCCTAGATATCATGTCGTTCTTGTTAGCGCCAGTGAAATATTTTTGATCATTGCTGATGTATCCAGCAAAAGTTGTTTATTCATAAACATTGGCCTTTGTATGCCGTATAATTAGCTCGGTCGTGATTATTAGCCCATTAGCAGCAATTAGCAGACGTTTTAACTAAAACCACCCTTTATCTACTGTTCAAGGCTCGGCATACTTATTTCTCCATGAACGGGTAACTCTTTCTCATTCTGAGTGTGTCCTAGCCATGCGTCCTTCAAAGATCTGGTATAGACCATGTGTGATACGGGTGCCGAACTGAGTTCAGAGCAAAGGGCCTGGTAATGTGCAAGCTGGCGTGAACGGAAAGAGCAGCCCTGTGCTGCCTGTGGAGCAGTGGTCCCTCCTCGTGGTTCCTCCGCCCCTGGCAACTGCCCAGTACCTCTCCATCTGGACCCATCATCTGTGCCGACCTGCCGGGCTCATGTCCCCATCCGCCCCCACTACCCCTCCCTCCCTGACACTGACTGACCGCCTGCTCCTACACTCTGTGGCCAAACACTGGCCTGACCACAGGTCCTGCTTTGCAAATCTGAGTCAACTATACGGAGGCAAAGAGCCTGCATAAGAACCAACAAAACTATGAATGCATCTACAAGTACAGAACCAGGGTTATCATAGCTATGAATTTTCACTAGTTTTCACATTTGTTTGTATTTTGTATTTTATTGAAATTAAAATGTTCAAAAAATATCTTATCCACTGAAAAAAAAAAGCTGGTGTAAGATTTACTTTGAAACAATTTTCACATAGAAATGGCCAGAAATTCTGCTTTAAAAACCAGCAAGTAACACATTAAATTAAATGAGAAATTTTAAAGAAGGAATACCGAGATAGTATTTTCTTGTAAAGCATCCTCCAATTTATAACTTAAATTATAAAAATATTTTTAGAATTTTTTTCACATATTTTTTTTGTTAAATTAAGTTAAATTACTGTATTTTGTAAGTACTGTAAGTTTTAATTTTCATCTTGCATAGTCCTCTAAAAACCACATTTGTTTGGAGTTGGGTGGTGGTCAAGAAGGTTATTATTATTAATAAAAACTAGCAAATTGCTTACAAAACAAAACAAGTAAAAAAAATCTTTATAATATTTACATAAATATGTATATGAATGTTTTATCATACTTAAAATAAAATTTAATTTATATTTTATAAAAAAAAAATAAAATATATATTTTTATATAAAAAACAACAATTTATTAGTTCTTATACTCAAACACTTAAAATTTTACTATATTTATAGTTTTCATATGGAACCCCGCATGACATGCAGGAAAAAAACCCTGCAAATCACGTGCACAACATAATAATGCATTTCCTCGTTTAACTAAATCGAGTGCGTAATTTACTAACTTGTTCCCTTGTTTTAATTCAGTTGCACGCACAATATAATTAATTCCTTCAATTTGATTAAACTAAAACATGGCCACGATTTAGTAAAATGAGGGAACAAATTATTAAATCATGTGAACGATTAACATAAAATAAGGGAACAAATTGTTATATCAAGCGCAAAATTTTACGTTTTTTTCAAAAAAGTACAGTTTAGGTTTTTCAATGATTACCTAACTGACTACCACACAACTCCTTCCATTACTTATTAGCATAGCCTCACCGACAGCAAAACCGGTTTCTACATGGCTAACCAGCACATTCATTTTAGTGTGTCAAAGCACTTGGATCCCGCAGACTAGCAGCAGTAGATGAAAGGGGTCCTGTACACATTATGGGATGTGACATCTCAGAGCTCTGGGCCTCATCATCCATCTGGGGTTTTCAACATGAGACGGACACTCACACTCACTCAAAGGGAACTTCTTGGATCACTCTTTAGGATCGCTCCCTAGTTCCTGACTCTCAATCCTCAAGTTCATCCAAGGGTTGACTGGCAGGAGAAATATCAAACAAACGTTGTACATTTACTTATGGTAAGAGATCATTTTCTACCACGGCACACAGACTACCTCTGGAAAGCTAAATATAGCTTGTGGCATAGCTGGCACAGGCTGTTGCTTGAGATTAAAGCATGTTTCATTCTGTTTTAAGGGAGTTCGATAATTTTTTGATGAGGGACAGAGTCATGGACATTGTTGCCTTTAGAAAATTAAAGCAATGGTCATTTTTTTTTTTTTTTTAACTAAAGCTCAGCAAGATCGCTAACATGCTGTGGTTCAGCCGCTACATTTTGTCCAGGTGATCAAGCTTCTAATTGACTAATTTGATGGAACAGCATGTTGTCTTGTGGAGCAATGACAAAGCAATGCCTACAAGAAGAGAAAAATTGTAATTGCACTAAAGGCCTTAGACATGTATAAATCGTCTGCTTCAAATTAACATATTGGCTAGATACACAGTACTTGCTATCGGCTTTTAAAAGCCAGCAGTCTGAATCAGAACAACAAGCTTGTAAAATCTAAATATAGTTCATTACAGAGGTAAAAACACAATGAACACACAGTACAGATGGTTTGGAGAGTCTCATTCGAAAACGAAAAATCGAAACACATAAAAATACATCCGACATAAAAGTATAGCAATGTTTCAGGATGTTCATCCATTGTTGCTTTAGGTGATTGTTCCATCAGACTAAGCCTTTAGCTCTTGCATATGGAGGATAAGCGCTGGCACACCAGTGCTGGGTTTTGATGTCTCCTCAATATGCTGCGAGATTCTTGGTTTAAAATGGATTAAAAGGATCATGTTTTGTTGATATTACTACCCATATGAAGTCCCAGCGGTTGAGATAATGGGTTCATAAGGAGTGTAGATTTGCTCTTGATCTATAATCTCAATGCAGGAATTTCCTCCAGCAGGAACCATTTCATGGTCACAGCCTTCACGGCAACTCGATAAATAAAGAACTTCTTGATGACCTCCGTAAGATATGCGGCGCTGGCTACCATAAATATGTGCGGGGGATGGGAGCCATTGGCAATCTGTGATTACCATAATTCTTATTTACCACTGGAAGCTTTTCTTTAAATTTAGCAAAGGTTAAAGGAGCTGCCCACCTCTAATCTGCAGGACTGATAAATTGAAGAGCGAGCTCTGAGAACAATCAAGTTCATGGGGGGTTAATACAATAAAGACCAAATAAAAAAGGCCCCAACATCAATATCATCAGCCTCACTGATGTGTGTGTAGTGGCGTTTGGTAATAACCGGAACATTTCAACAAATCAATGGTTATTTAATTCACAGTGAGCTTCTGAGTCCATTAAACCTGATTACTTTCACCCATTTTCTTCTGGGTGCTGTTATTTTTCCAATGCAGGCACTTAATCTATAAGGGGGAATTATGAGGAACTTCAAAAGAAATTTCAGCCTCTATTAACATAACATGCTAGGTGCCATTTGGCTATAATTATTTATTGGACAGTAGCTTGCAAAGCAGCCTGAACCCCCAGTTTGACCCCGCAGTCCTAACCAGCATAAAAACAAAGCCACAAAAACCCTGAGTGCCTCAAATTCTTTGTTAGCAAGACATTTCCAAGAAAAAAGGGGAGAATGAAACCTCAGGAGGGAAGTGAATAAGGTCGTATTGGTGAAATACACAGTCATGACATAAACAGAGCAGAGATTAGAAAGACTCATTAGGATCAGCCGGATCTGTAACAATCAATCATCTTTTTGGTGATCCAAGCATTTTCTCATTCAGGTCAACAACAACAGGAGTCTGATTAATGTGGTGGATGCTGTATGACCCACTTCTTAGATGAGCAGAACTCTGTGCAGCGGTGTGCCAAATGCAGATCAAACAGCCCTGCCACGGTACTACACCACCATGTGCTTGTATAAGACCGGAAAAGGCACAGGATGTTAACCGATCCCTTTGATTCAAGAAAAAGAGCGCTTCTTTGGTCCACTCGTCATCTCTCACGTAGCGACACAATGAATACACACTTGTGAGAGGTAATCCGGCGTGTGATTGTGTAAACAAACACACTGGGATTGATCTGGTTTGACTCGCCGTCAAAAAACTAACAGGATCATGCGCTGATCATTGCATTGACTGAGAAGATCCATTACCCGGCCAATCACTCGGGCTCCCTGCCATTCCATTTACTCCTAAATAGCTCATGGCTTGATTTCCAGCTCTACATCCACCCTGCTAAGCAGGGAGGCATAATAAGGGGGCTCATGTTGGTAGCCATTAAAAGCTCCAGAAAGTGCATTTGCATTTTGTCCCATCAGCAGGATGGATGGTCATTAGTAATTGCCTATGAGACCTAACAAGAGACCACAAGAACAAAACAAAGCAAGCGCTCAGGTGTATGTGTTGTAGCATGTCACAATGTTTACAATGTAGGGATGCACTGATATTACATTTCAGGAAGATACAGACAAGCCAAATTATTTTGAGCTAATATTACATTTATATACAAATTTATTTTAGTAAATGACAAAAAAAGTTATTTATATATATATATATATATATATATATAAATATATATATATATATATATATATATATATATATATATATATATATTTATATATATACAATACAGTGCCATATATGGTGCATACATCTGCATGACACACTTATTGTTACTCATCATGTAAAATAAGACGTGGGAGTAAAATATCTATTTAATATTTTATTCACTAACGATGAAAGAGAGATTATTTTTGGCAGGCAGGTCCACTTCAAGGCTGCCATTTTTAAAAGGATTCTGCTCATGCTAAAACACTATCCTTGAATTTTTCAAACACTACTAGCAGCTCTAATTGATTTATTATCCAAAGTCTACACCAGTTCAGAGAAATGCACGTGTAAAATATGGATTGTAGAGGAATTCAGACCGCTTGATAAGTTACTTGGCGTGTATGAGATGAGGCTGAGACGAGTCAGTTAAGGATGAGGTGGGGGCACTGGTGGGCCTGGAAAGGCTGGACTGGAGTGCAGATCTCCTGCCCCGTGGTCAACCTCCAGGAGCAAGGGCATGAATGTTAAGCAGCCTGGGGATCAATACAGGCAAATATAGCTCAACTGCACCATTTGTTCAGCCATGAGAGATGTCAATACACAGATTAGGGTGATCCATCTTTTTGATTTCCCACTGTCTTCCACATGGACTGCATGAGGGCTTTTGCCTGTATTAAAAGTGTTTGCTTTCTCAACCATAAAAATTCCAATTATTGCTCTAAGTGCAGCAGTGCTGAGTCGTTTGCTGTGGAGCAGCTCTGCCGCTATGACATGAAACAAAGAAGTGAAGGCGGTGAACGCCGAAAAAGTGACAGGAAGCTTTCAGATGGTCTTCCTTCTGTAATGCCCTGACTTGATACATGCGATTTAGTTGGAGCCATAAGAGGAGTGGGTAAAAACGCAAGAACCAATGGTGGTTCATTCGATTATGTTGTGATGCCATCAGCTACTCGAGCATGGAGTCAGCGAGCATCACCTCGAGTTTCGATATTTGGTCGCAGCTCTCACATGGTGCCATTCGTGGGGAATTTAAATGTGAAACGCAAGATTTATCCCCATCAAGTGATCCTAACTTTCCTGGCAAGAGCTACTCACCATTAGCAATTTGTTTTTCATGTTTAGTTCAATCCCTGAACTCTTGCAATAATAAAAATGTTGGCGAAATAAAAGTAATCTTGTTTACAATTTTGCCAGCAGATATCTTTTTTCCCAATTCACTTGGAGCTGAACTGTAGCGTGTGCTTGTTTCTTGAGAGGGAGAAACAGTAATACGCAGTGATTACGGCACGGCAAATCAAGCCCCGAAACCAAAACATGCAAATAGCAACTGCAGAATAATTTACCCAAGAGGCATTTGACTCTTAACTGTAAGGCAGAGGTTAGACATGTGGCATATTGTAAGGGTTCAAAGGATGGAAGTCTCCACTAATTAGCAGGCATACTGCCCGTCTCCCAACATGCCTTTACATTTGAGAACAGACGCCTTTGGGGAGCTGCAACCTCTGGTTGTTGCTTGTGTTGTCACAGTCATAGAAACTGGATTAAGAAGCTTATTAATAGAATGCTTTCAATGCACCGTAAGACCAATGGACTTTTTTGTAAAGAAAAAAGGAACAACTTCTTTCTGCTCAATTCTAAACTCAAGGCACGTTACAAGATGAAATTATGCTTTCAAACAGGTAAATTGACATAAGTTTCATGGCAGACAAATCAAATGCCGTATTCCACCTGCGAGCCCCTCACAATCAGCATGTTTAATTCACAAAACAGACGAGAGGACCCGCAAGAGTCTTTGATAATGTTTTCCTCTGTTATCAAACCAGCTAATGGAGAAAGTACAGATGCACAAATCAGCAGTGGCTGCTACTTGATTCCTTGCATCAGGCCTGTTTGCCTGAGAAATTCAACCTGCTGTTGCGAGTCCAAATGTGTGGGAGCACCTCTGACAGAATGAGGCTCTAGTGAGGACACAAATATGGCAATGATTCTGCTCAGTTACACTTTCGGAGCAGTGAAAGGGCTTCCACTGCGAGACCTGTAATTAGTCTAACCACAGAACAATGACCAAAGATCCTGGCACCAACATCATTTTTGTGAGCATTTAAAGGAACAGTCACTGCAGAAAAAGTGTCCTATTAGCCCTTCAGGTTTCGTGTTAATACCCAAAAATGAGTAGAATTAAATGCAGAGTTATTGGTTATTGGTTATTGGCTAATGTTAACGTCTATGCATATTTAGCATTTTAAGTTAAATAAATTAATATCAATGTATTTTGAACAAAAATTAATGAAAAATTAGCAATTCTTTTTTTTTAATTAACATTAATCTAGGTTAATAAAAATATGCAAAAAATATTTTGTTAATTCATAATACCTGAAGAATTAAAGGGATAGTTCACCCAAAAAATTTTAATTGTCATAATTACTCACCCTCATGTTGCTCCAACCTGTAAGACCTTTGTTCATCTTCACAACACAAATTAAGATATTTTTGATGAAATCTGAGAGCTTTCTGATCCTCCATAGACAGCAATGCAACTGACACATTCAAGGCACAGAAAGGTAGTAAGGACATTGTTAAAATAGTCCATGTAGGGTCAGAAGATGAATGAATGTCTAAAGGGTTTAGAACGACATGAAGGTGAGTAATTAATCACAGAATTTTCATTTTTGGGTGAACTATTCCTTTCGCTAATGTTAACGAATCCACATTAGTTACCACTAACAACCAATGTAAAAGCACAATATATCAATATTAGTTGTATTTGCATTATAGCAACACAAAGAGGCACAAAGCTATGCTTATAATTTTTCAATTTGGCCAAAATAATGTGTTTTAGAAGGAGGAATATTTATGCCTACCTTTTGGAACAAATTGTTGGTGAGCATGTTTATGTTGCTAAAAAAGTTACATATGTAGGCAGCTCATTAGGTTTTAAGAAATATCAACATTGGTCAATATTTCTTTATCAGCTCATCCATTCAACAGCATACTTGTTACAGAACCCACTAGCAAACCCTACTGCTCTTTTAAATTTAGCAGAAAGATAAAGAGAGGTATAAATATGTGTTCTCACCTCTTCTGATGTTTGTTTTTCTGCTGAGGTCATTAGATTGGAATACCACAGAACTGCCCACACACTTAAACCGTACATAAAAGGTGTAATGCCCCATGCGTTCGAGCTCACGCATCTTTGTGCACTTGTAAACAAGAAGTGCACACAATTGCGCCTCCTTAAGCATTTCCAATCAAAGCAAATCAGATCAGGGGAGGTTGAAAACCTCCCTTTGGCGCCTTCACATGTCTGTGCGCAGACTCAGCAGCCGTCTGTGCATGTAAGTGAATTTCCATTCCATTAGGGTGACAGAGGAGCACCCCTGCCTGCCGTCAGCCCACTCCAGAGACTAACTAATGAATCAAGTGCATGGAATACAGCCTGCTCCTCACACAACCAAACAATGACCATTAAAACAGTCCGCCACGCTGAGGGAAGATGGCTGCAGTCTGTTGTCATAAAACTTGACTTTCTGTGGAAAAATGTAGATTATTTAGAAAAATTTCTGACATATTTCAAGGGAGTTTTGAGGAAAATGCAGCAGCTAGCTGGCAGAAAATCTCAACGTGTCATTTTAGTCCTAATGCTTAAAGTATTTGTGACCCCTCTTCTTCGTGAATGACAAAGTTTCTAATAAATGGAATCTTGCAAATCTATTGTGTACTGGTGAGAGTGACTGCCTTTATGGCAAGGATAGAGTCATTCAGAATTGAACTGAGAATTCCTTAAATTCAGTTAAATTTCTTAAAATGTGACAGCAAACAGGATGTAGAATTGCAATTTGATTTTAAAAGGAGCTGAAGATCAAAGAAATGTAAGCAATTGAACAAAGGTTTATAGGCATATGGACAGACAGAAAGAACAACAGAAAGAATTATAAAACTACCACTAGATAGAATGCTAAAACTACAGACAGAATCACAGAATGATCGGAAGAACAACAGAATGATAGAACAATAGATAGACAATAGAAAGTATGATAAAACTACAGACAGAATAACAGAATGAACAATAAAACAATATATACAACAATAGCCAGATAAAACGATAAAACTATAGAAAGAACAATAAAATAATAGAACTACAGAACAATAGAATTATCAGTAGTACAATAGAATATGTAACGGTAGAACAAGAATAAAACTAAAAATCGGAAAAAATTAAATAAAACAATAGATAACACGATAGACAGAACAAATGAATGATACACTAGAACACTGGAATGATGAATGATAGTATGATAGAAAGAATAATATAACTAGACAAAACTAGAAAGAACAATAAATACAAAGATAGAAAGAAACAATGAAACAACAGACAGAGCAATAGTAAGAACAATAAAACTACAGATAGAATGATAGAAAAAATAATAAAACTGCAGACAGAATGATAGAAAAAATAATAAAACTACAGACAGAATGATAGAAAAAATGATAAAACTACAGATAAAATGACAGAAAAAAATATAAAACTATAGACAGAATGATAGAAAAAATAATAAACTACAGACAGAATGACAGAAAAAATAAAAAACTACAGACAGAATGATAGAAAAAACGATAAAACTACAGACAGAATGATAGAAAAAACGATAAAACAGACAGATTGACAGAAAAAAATTATAAAACTACAGACAGAATGATAGAAAAAAATGATAAAACTACAGACAGATTGACAGAAAAAAATGATAAAACTACAGACAGAATGATAGAAAAAAAACTACAGACAGAATGATAGAAAGAAACGATAAAACTACAGACAGAATGATAGAAAGAAACGATAAAACTACAGACAGATTGACAGAAAAAAATGATAAAACTACAGACAGAATGACAGAAAAAAAAATGATAAAAACTACAGACAGAAGAATGATAGAAAAAAAACTACAGACAGAATGATAGAAAGAAACGATAAAACTACAGACAGAATAAACTACAAAACTACAAAAAAAACTACAGACAGAATGATAGAAAGAAACGATAAAACTACAGACAGATTGACAGAAAAAAATGATAAAACTACAGACAGAATGACAGAAAAAAATGATAAAACTACAGACAGAATGATAGAAAAAAAACTACAGACAGAATGATAGAAAGAAACGATAAAAACTACAGACAGAATGATAGAAAGAAACGATAAAACTACAGACAGATTGACAGAAAAAAATGATAAAACTACAGACAGAATGACAGAAAAAAATGATAAAACTACAGACAGAATGATAGAAAAAAAACTACAGACAGAATGATAGAAAGAAACGATAAAACTACAGACAGAATGATAGAAAGAAACGATAAAACTACAGACAGAATGATGAAAAAATAATAAAACTACAGACAGAATGATAGAAAAATAATAAAACTACAGACAGAATGACAGAAAAAATAATAAAACTACAGACAGAATGATAGAAAAAATAATAAAACTACAGACAGAATGACAGAAAAAATAATAAAACTACAGATAGAACAAAAGAAAGATTGATAAAACATTACATTTTGCACTACATGGTTGCTCAGAGCCCTCAGAAGAGATTTGTTTATAGTATATTACCAGCTGCATGAATCCCCTTGAAAAGGTCAAGTAAACAAATAATCTAATAACTCATAATCAAAGATTTGTAACAGCTATCCATAAGCTCATCTCACAGTCATCATTTCTCCCTTCACGACAGCTGGTCTGATACTTTAAGAGCCTATTTGCTTGTTCAGACGCACCGCGTGGCCCGAGGGGCTGCAGGCAATGGAGGTGAAGGTGCAGTGTCGCGTTATGGGGATGCAAATAATTTACAGCCTTGGTATGCAGCACCGCCGGCCCTTTTAGCCCCTGCCACACGAGGTTCTCCTGAGTTGCGTTCTGGCATCTTAAAAGGTCTCCCGACTAAATCTGGCACTTCATCAAATGTGATATTAATGACCTGGGATTCATCATGCAAATTTGCGGCAGAATATCAACTTTTAAAACTCGCTTCCTGCATGCATACAAGCCGATGGTAATCACTCCCAAGGTCGTCATGAATCTTATTTGAGCGGACGTCATAATACATCCTCACATTTGATGGAGGTGAAACGGATGGCTCCCTCGTCAAGACGCTTTGTTCGTCGTGAAGAGGCGAGCTGAATTAAGACTCACGCCTGGATCAGATAAGTTCCCTATGACTACCCACTGAGCCAAAATCAATTTGTTTACCGTTATCAGATCCAGCATTTAAAGGTATTCGGTTTCACTCAGCCTCACGCTCTCAGCTCAAACGCTGCGCTTCTCTTCTCTTCTGCCTAAGTAGGTAATTTCACGAGGGTAAATGCCAGATAATTATTATTTCCAATGATAAACGCGATAGGCTTTGTTAAATGACCTAACCTGGCAAGAGAAGCTTTATTCTCCTTCTCAGTATCTCTGAATAGATAAACAAGGAAATGTAACACAGTAATGACCTCTTTCCTAACTGGGTTCTCATCAAAATTTCATTCTCTTCACATACTGTATAGCAGGCGTTCATCATTTTCATAGGAAATTAGTGCATCTATGGGGACCGCAGTGCTCTTGTTTGTTTTGTAGGTTTTCATTCTGCTTTCAGACACATGCTAGCCGTTAGCCAATGAATTGTGAACTGCGTAGCGCAAGCCGCATTGTGATCCAGGGCTTTAGACACCCACCGAGCCCCGCACCTGTTTCTCCTCAGCCACCTTTTTCCTAACCGGCCCTCATCGGCGTTACCTTCCCCTGACATTTCATGTGCAACAACAAGGTTTTTTCTTTCCCTAACACCACCTCCACCCTAGAGACTTCAAGAGACAGAGGCCCCCGTGTTAGCGAACAATTCTCAGATCATTGCCCCGGCCTCACCACAATGATGTGGAGAAGATGGGTTTTGACATGCTGTTGCTATCTGCCGTCGGATAGGGAGAATGTGTTAAATGTTAATACGGTTTTCTGCTTTTCCGAGTCATGGACCTGCAGGCTAGCTACCTCTGATAAGCCCACGCTGGGATCAATTTACAGTAGCAGAGTGTTTACAGGAGTGATCAGTCCAATGGCTGCAGGAGGGAGTGGGGAGAACAGCAGCGGGAACGGTCCAGGCTGCGGTCTTGGCTGCGACGTCCTTGAGGAAATTACGTAACCGAGATAGAAGCAGTGAAGCTCTTGACGTACAAATAGCTTATTTTTCCTCTACAGCTGCTTGTTTGTGAGCTTGTATTTGGCCGAAACTAAAAACCTTCAAGTTCAGCATGACACAATAAAAAAAAAAGTGGGAGCACGCAGAGAAAAGCCCAGAATAATGGCCTCCCACAAAACATTTACCAAGTCGCCCACTGGTATATCCTCTAGAAAAGTCAACATGGCTACTTATCAAACGCACATGTTTGTTTCCAGGTTGCTGTTGGCCCACTGTCCAGCTGCTGCGGTTAGCCATGAGGGACTCGTCCTTTCATATCTGGCTATTATTCTCTTTCCCCTCTGCAGTGCTGCGTATATAATCCTATACTGTGCTGGCTCGTGTGCAAACAGGGGAGACAATGGCACAGCTGTCGTTGTGTAGTGCTACATCTTGTGGACACGGCCATGCATAATACCTCACTCACACACCCCTGTGACCTGGACACAAATGTTCACCTTATTTTTACAGCAGTGCCACTTCGTGTTCTCTTCCAGGGTTGTGCAAACATCAGAATAGAAGAACCCTATAGGAAGTTGAATGAGAATGGCAGGGAAAGTAAAAAATAAATAAAATAATAATAATAATGATAATAATAAAAACACATTTAAAACATATTAAAAGGTATTATATTTTTACATTCATATAAATATTATTAAATATAAAAATTAAAATCTATCTATCTATCTATCTATCTATCTATCTATCTATCTATCAAATAAATGTAAATGTAAATGCAATAAAAATTATTAAATATAAACAGTAATAACAAATTGTTAATATGTTAACAGTAAATTAAAAAACATTAAAATGTATTATATTTTTATTAATACAATTACAAAATAATACATATAAAAATAAAATTTGTAATAAATATGCCTTTAAAAATACAAAGTTATAATAACATTAAAACATTAAAATGTATTATATTATTTATTAATGCAAATATTGTTAAATATAAAATAAAAAGTTTTAAACATTTTATAAATATTAACACAAATAATCTATCTATCTATCTATCTATCTATCTATCTATAAATATAAACAGTAATAAACATATTTGATTATATATATATATAGTAATATATATATATATATATATATATATATATTGCCTTTTATTAAATATAGCCTAAATACAAACAGGTGACCAGGCCAATAAAAACAATAATAATAATAATAATTTAAAGTATTGCCTTTTATTAAATATAGCCTAAATACAAACAGGTGACCAGGCCTATCTATCCATTTATCCACCCATTCAAAATTCAAAGCTTTCAAAATAATAATAATAAAATAATGTCAAGTTGTGAGTCAACATTTAAAGCTGTCGTTTGTTTAGACAAAATATGCTTTAAAACCTCAATTCAAATTCAGCTCTTTAATTGGATTTTAAAAGGCATTCTCAATTCAATTCTGAATGGCACACGACCCTGTTCCCTTCACGGTCACAGGGCCCCATGGCATCATCTGGGCCGCACCTGGCCCCTCCATTAAGCTTGACTAGTGCAACAAGGATTCCTGCAGTGACCGTTTCTTCAGATCTCCCTGTGTTTCTCAGCACGACAGCCAGAGACGGATTCTACTGTCCTCATTTAGTCGGCCTTACACAACTACATGGAGCGAGGAAAAAAAGGAGGATGAAAGGAAAAAAAGGAGATGATGTCCAGAGGCGCACCCAAATAACAAAAATGTGAACACCGCATCTGCTATTTCAGGCAGAGCGAGGGGGAAAAAAAATACAAGGGAAGGCAAAATTATTTAAAGCCTTCCACCCCTGCTTTGTCTCAGGCAGCACCTCCGTACCCTTTCGGCCTTTGATGAGGCTCTTGAGGCAGTTTTGACCCAGATAAAATAAAGGATTTAGTGCATTTGGGAATCCGACATTAAAGCGCTCTCTCCTTCTCCAGCAAAGCACATTTTGTAAGGAAACAAAGAGGAAAGCAGAGTGCAGAGAGATGGTGTCAGAAGTGAGAAGACAACATGTAGCCCGTTGCCTCTCTTCTCACTTAATCATCAAAAGGAGTTAAAATGCCAGTAGACATAATGAGGTTGAATAGAGGGAGCGTGCACACTGCTTCTTTCCCTTTGCTCTTTCCTTCCCTCTCCTTTGAGTGGGTTTTCTGTTGTGCAACATAAAGATGCAAAACAAAATAATTAGGTCACCACCAGATCTCCAGAAAGATCACGAAAATGAACCTAATTGTATTCTTCTGCCTTTTAACAGGGTAGACTTAGTACTGGATTCTCTGTCATTTTAAGTGGAATTAGTCTAACAATGGCAACCCGCACCGAGCCTGGGCTGGCACTTCCTGTACTCGAGGGGGAAAAGCTTAGAGTCTTGTAATGACGCAGATTCTTCAATTATTCAGTGTGCTGTGTTTGAATATCAAAGGCCTGAAAGTTCAAAATGGAGGAGCCAATTGAGGGCCCTTGCTGGGGCCTGTGATAAGGCCTCTCTATTGTTGCACCGCTGTCTGCAGATATTGATCTGCGGCTCTGTGGGTGGGCCCTGTGGAGGATGAACCTGTCCACTGCCTCAAGCCGGACCGCTCATCCCGTACCAGACGGGGAAATGAGTTGCCATGGACACCTGGTGAAATGTCTGCCATGAACGCCATTTGATTGACGACACAACTGTCAGCACTGTTCAAATGCTTGTGTTGGCTTTAAGCTGTCACTGGCCTTAGACTGTCACAGTGCAAGACCTAAATATGAAATATGAAATGCATAAAAAAATATATATATAATTATATATATTAGAGAAAAGAAAGCTTTAAAACAAATAAAACAAATAAAAATATATAACATCAATATCTAATGGCATATTGCTTCATATAAAACTGATAATAATACACTGATATCAGTGACTTTGGAGTGCTTTTCCTCTCAGCACATTCATCTCACTCTTGAATAAACCAGAGGCATAGTGCATTCTGGGACGTCTTAAATAGAATACTAATGTTTGCATATGAATATGAATTGATGGTTCTAAAACAAACACCCCACAAAAGGGAAGCTTATGAAAAGACAAAAAACTCTGAGGGGCCAACAAAATATAATCTAATTGAAAAGACAGACTTCCTAATAAAGCAGTGCCAAACATGACTCTTTATCAATTTGACACATAGAAAATGTCTCATGTTGTGTCTTTCAAGTTTGTTTACAAAATGCCGGACATGAAGTGAATTAAAAAAACACTGTCATTCTTCATGGTACGGATGTAATGAATCTTTCTCTGTAGCCTTAAGAAAGGTGTGGAGGACTCAAAAATGGTTTCGCCCGTGCTTGCCTTCCTGACTTCTCCCTCCCCTCAAGCAGGGCATTAATTAATCCAAGCTGCCATGTTACAACCTCCCTGCTCAAATTACTATATCCACACACTATCTTTTCCTCCCAATCTATTTCATTTACATTAACTTCTGCACTCGTTCCCGTCACCTCAAATAAACCACATCACAGGCTACGAGTGTCTCACATGACCAGGGTTTATGAAATCCAACAAGAATTAGGCTCTTTATATTACCGCACTGCAAAAGACTTAAGGACAGATCACTCACAGAAAATTTAATGGGAAAAATCGCAATGCTAAATAGCAACCTTACAGTTAAAGAGCCAAACAAAATGCATACACATTAGCTGGACCAGCCTGAAAAGAAAAACATTTAGTTCATAATAAATGTATGACTTAAAATATGCAATAGAAACATAATCTTTACAACACTCATTTTTTTACTCTATTAAAATACACAAGAGTTGTATTGAGCATTTGCAGTAAAGTACAGTATAAAGTATTTTTTGTAGGCCAATCTAGAAGTTAGCATCACCCTGATTCCCTCGACAAAAACCCAATAGGATTTTTCCATTGGCTTCTGGATTACTGCAGAAAATCTTAATGGACATAAATGGACAAAACTTTTATTAATTTTGAAGTCAAATGCAAATGGCAGAAGTAAGAAGCTAAACATACGGTATATAAACAAATAACACTATGATCGCATGACTTTAACATCATCATCACTAAGATTCCGACAACTTTTTTCAGTGTTTATTAAAAAAAAGTTTCCTGAAAGTTTGTATGGACATGATTATAAACACAATGTAAAAGAAGGCTGTAAAAGATAACTAGTGAGTAGATGCGTTTTCCTGTTTAGTGTGATGATATTTAATGTTTTTAGCCATTTAATCTCTTGTTAGCAACAGCCTTTTTCAAGTAAAGTTTTTTTTTAAATCCACAAGGGGTATTACTGATGTATTTTATGTTGTAGAATAAAACATGAAAATATCTTGAGCGTGTGTTAACCACAGACCTTATTTCAGGCAACCAAAAACCCATTCAAAAAACCCAATGTGGAAACCAGAAGTGCTAAAATGCTAACACATTTCTGGGTTTTTGCCCACAAAAATAAATTACCAACATAGAAAATAGCCACTCAGGGTGTTACCAAGATGGCCGGCGTGTGAACCAGCTTGACTTAAAAGGGCACGTGTACATGTGACGAATCGTCAGCAAACCATGCCCAGATAACTTCACCCATCCTTCAGTCTTTTATAACCTCCAATATACGTCAAAACACTCGGCTTTCCACACTGCTCAGGGTTGCTTGTGGAACAAATCAAGTCAGAAAGCACTAAAGGGACAAATCGTAGGAAATAATAAGATAAGCGGAGAAAAGGAAGAGCGAGAACGCCGGGAGAAAGATTCCACAGTAAATTCATAACAAAAACCGGCACCGACAATATCGTCCACCTCTCGGTGGCTTGAAGCGGAGTGCGGCAATGCATTTTATGATGACTCCTTATTAGAAATTGCAGTCTGACTAACTAATACATCACCCCCTGTGTATATTTGTGAGATCAGCAAATATAAGAAGCGACCGAGATCAAAACATGGATATCTCAGCTCTGCTGGAGGCCGTTGAGCGGGCTTGAGTTTGGGCAGGCATTGCAGTGGAGCGATTGCTCCCTGTCTAATTACCGTATGAGCAGAACAGGCTGTGTTCACACCCTCGGCCAGGAAGGAGCCCAACGCAGGCCCACGGCTCCGGGATACAGTCAATCAGAGGAGAGCGAGTGAGATGAGAACCCTGCACTGACAGCGTTTCTCGGGAGACTCACAATTAACACCAACTGGATTAACTTTTTGGAAGGAAATAGCGCTAAGGCTAAACGCTAGCCCTCTTGATATTGTTATCTGCGCCACATTCATGCATCTGATTAAATATTGATTAACATTAATGAGACCGCAGCCCCTCCCCCTCTCCTTCCCCACCAAAAAAACAAAAAACAAAAAACACTGTCCCAGTTTTTCCTGACGATCCAAATAATTGAACAACTGTTTTAGGAGCTGTATAGACACAGCTGTAGATGTGGAGGCTGGTGATGCAGGTTTTTTCTTGCTTTTCTTTGCCTTTTTTTTTTCTTTTCTTTTTTTTCTTCACAGCTCCCTGAGGTTCACTTGATATGTTGGGGTTTGTTTCTAATGAGCTGCCTGCTGGCTGGGATGCAGTTCCATTTCAGAGCAATTACAGTGGCCGTAATCTACAGCAAGCCCTCAACATGCCAACTCCACCTCCTCCCCGTATCGGGCTCCGGTCTCGCTGCCTCTGCTGACTGACCATAAGCAGGGAGCGCTCACATTAAGCAAGGCCTGTCACAGCTGAGTGAAGGCCCTGCTGGACAGAGTTAACCAGCACGACGGGAGCTGACATTTGTTCATTTGGATGTGTTAAACACAGAAGCTCATAAAACATAGCTCGAACCCGGCCGCTCAGCAGCTGGATAATTACTTTCAGGCAGCCAGAAGACAAACACGAAAGCGAGCGCATAACAGGGTTTCGGCTCAATTTTTTCTCCTTCTGCTTCTGTTCTTGATGCTTTCCTGCCTTGCTTTAATCAGTCTATCACATCTTCCCTCCTGCTCTCTGTCTTCAGTCTTGCAAGCAGGTGTAGATTCTAGTGTTTGAGGGAATACTAAAATGCAGAAGGTCCTTCTAAATGTAGAACGAGCAACAAATCAAATGGGACAATAACTGAATATGGCCAAATCGAAGGTTGAAAGAGTCTGAGGTACACTAAGATGTAATATTTAACATTTGGCAACTGTTTTATAAAAATGTAATGAAATATCAGTCAGTGATGCAAAATATTCAAGTTTTTTGTCAGTTTTGCCGTTTTGAATTGAAAATCTCATATTATATCATATTATATCATTTACGTAATTATGTAAAATTCAATGTGAGAAACAAGAAACTTTAACATAGCCGTTTATGCATGTGATTAAGATTAAATGTGCATATTAAAAAAATATGTATTTCAAATTAGTTAAAATTAATTACTTCACAAGAGATTTATTTTACTATCATCTTCCTTTTTCTTTATTTGTTTTAAATTCTTTAATTCCTTTAAATAAAAAGACATAACATTCGTGACAGCACCCCCTTCTCATACAATATGCAGTAATAGCAAACTTTCCCACTAATGCACTTTTTTGGACAACTGATTTTCCCAAAACTGTCAATTTCTATCTCTAGACAAATTTCCGAATCTGTCAACAGGGATGTGGGCTGACCACAGAACAATTTCATGAGCAAAGCACGTGTTATGACATCCTCACAAAAATACTGTGTCACACGCAACAGCGCTCCAGAAATAAAACAAAACCACCGTCACTATAAAGATGCTGAACTGTAAAATGCTCACAGAGAACAGAGGGTGCCTTTGCAACGCAGCCACGCAAAAAAAATTAAAATAAAAATAAAAAAAGGGACAGGGAGAGGATTGGTAAATTGTGCAACAGCTGCAAAAGCAAACAGACATTATTATGAATGTGAGAGACTAATCACTCTTCTACACACAAACACACAAACAGGAGCACAAGGCCCGGCAGATGGTCTCCGCCCCCATTTCCATACACGCGTCGCCTCTCTCTCTTACTCTCCCTCTCGTCCCTCAGCAATCTCCCACCTCATTCTTCCTCTGCCTTGCGCTCTATCTCTCTCTCCCAAAGGGCCATGCACCGGTGCACAACATGCACACATGACCTAGGACATTCACAACCCTCTTGTTTGCATTCAACCAATAACCAACTTCCACTAAGAGCATGCAAACAGAGCTGACAAAAGGATGTGATCATTTAGAGTCATGGCCCATGACAAGCGCAATAGCCCTGGCCTTTACCTGCCTGTCAGTGCTTACTGAAGGGTTTGAAAACTCATCAGGACTTGATGACATGACCAATCTCTCATTTCAGCAACTCGCTGAGGGCTGCGAGATGGGAAGTGGATGGAATAAATGAAGCGCTACACAAAGAGCCAAGGATATAGATTTCAATGCCATGCAACAATACAAATTAAACTTTCTGGTTAGATTTTAATGCATCTTGATTGAAAAGATCAGCAATTAGCTCTGAAAACAAAACACACACACACACACACACACACACACACACAAAACTACAGCGTCTATGGTGGGGGTGGTTTTCAAAATGAAGGTTAAATGTTAAATTCACTGTCTTTGTTTGAACATGCTTATATGGTTCTCTGCATATTTGCCCTTTCAGAAACCTCCCCCAGCACAATGAAAGACAGGTTCACTCTCAGACCTGAGCCCTTAATCATCTCCAATTTATTTTTGACGCTTAAAATACTTTTGAAAATCAGCATCAATCACTTTATGTGTCATGCTAACCTGGGGGGAAAAAACGGCAATTGATTTCCAAAGCTATTTCAAAAATTAAATAATGAAATTAACCATAATTTGATTTGGTGGAATGTCTGATTTTAAATGAAATATGAACACTACTCTTTTGATGAGACTGAGGACCGAGGGGAGAAAAATAATATAAACAATGAAGCCAAAACAGCCATTAAAGAAATAAAGCAGCACTTTTTAAATTGACACAAGCCTTGCTTTTGAATGGGTAGTTGACATATAACAAGACTTTTTTAAAATAAAAACATCATGATTTCAAGATTTTCTCAAATGTTTCATGAATATACGAGTATATCTAAGGTTCTGTAACAGGTAACCTGTTTGTTTTTTAAGTGTTTTTTTATTTATTTATTTTTTAATAAAAAGCCCTACATTTGACTTTTTTAAATAGTAATGAATTTTAAAATTACAAACATTCCATGTAGTCTTTCAAAAGAACAAAAGGTTACAAAAGCCGAATAAAAACATTTTCATCATAATAAAATACATTACAGAAAGTGTACAGAAAAAAAAAGAATTATGCTGCATACTTTCAATTCAGTATACCATTTATAACATTTATTTATAGTACTTACTTAGTATAGCATTTCACCTCTCTAGCAGTACTGTACATAATTACAGTCAAAAAAGTGTACAGAAGAATAAAGACACATATATATAAACTATAAAAACAAAAACACACAACAACTCGCTATAGACTTTTATTTTTATTACTTTGATGCATGAGCCTTTTGAGAAAGAAACAGTGAAAAGCAAAAGTGTCCAGGAGGCGTGATGGTGTATGGGTGTGCTGGGTACTTAAATAAATGAACAGCACTAAGCAGATGTAATGGAAAGGAAAGAGAGAGGAGCAGTTAGGCATAGTCAGCACAGATGGGAGCAGCGAAGAGAGAGAGAGGAGTGATACGGGGGCTGTAAAAGATCTGCTGAAAGAAAGCTAGAGCCATGTGACTTTGGGCTGGATTGATTTTAGCCGTAAAGACCAGGCGACCACACCTCCCACACCACCCACTCCAGGTCAGGCTGGGGTCCTGCGGCAGGAGGGAGATAGGAGCGGGTGCAGGACGCCCCCGGCTTTAAGGGTCAGGTGAGGTCTATCTGGCAGCTGCTTAAACCTGCCCCGCTACTGACACAAGCACTGTACAAAACGCCCTAGTCCTGAGGGTGAACCCAAACAAATAGCATTAGTAAAATGTGCTGGGAAAAGCACACATATACGTAGGGATAACATATGATATGCAGTGACTGCTGGGCTTTTAATAGAAGCAAATAATTAAACGTCTCTGTTCGACATGAAGCTGTCGCTAAGAGACGCTCCGGTTTTATTAAGTAATTATTTGCATTGATGAAAATAATTCTGCCACTGGATACAAACAATCTATAAGAACTCCAGCTTACAGGTCCTGCTGATACACAATAAAACATAAACTATTCTTAGACAACATCATTCCGCATGCCAAGTACACGTGACCCACATGTAAAGAAAGCAAATCGAGAAAAAAATATAAAGTTGCGTCGTCTGTGCCTAGTCCTGAATGAGACCCCAGCTGTAGTGAGATGTATTCAAAATGTCTTGCATCTCAGCTATAAATAGTCTAAAAGACCCAGATTCCCAGTTCACTCAGCACACGTGAACACGCACACACACTCACAAAACAGAAATGCTTGTGCAGGCACATAAATATTTGAGAAACAGAAAACTAAAAATCAAGTAAATCAACCTCTATGTCACGATGCACCAATCCAAGCTAAAAGAAAAGAAAAAGGATTTTGCCAAATACAAACTCGGACTAAAAAAATAAAACAAAATGACTGTAATATAAAAACAAAGCAACTTTCATGATAAGAAAAATTATTAAAATAAAATAGCATCTGTTCCCTCCTTAGAAATTAATGACTGATACTCTGGCTTGATTAGAGAGGGGAAAAAACTTGTCTCTTTGTTAGAAAAAAAATATATTTATCACTCAGATGTATTTGCAATTAAACTGACATGGAATGCAATTTCTATTGGATAAGACAAAGGTTAGAGATGTCACTGAAGGTTAATGGTGGCTCGGTGCGACAGATGAAAGTTAAATGAGATCACTGATCTCAGTCACATCGAGTCTGGAGAGAGACATGCACTGGCACATAGGATCTGATGACTGATCAATACCATAGATTAACTTTTGATTTGATAAATCCCTTTGAATTGTCATCACTCTAGGAGCAGACTCACTGTTTGGAAAAGGCACTGATGACAATCAAGTGTATCAGATAATCAGGGGA
Source organism: Cyprinus carpio (assembly GCF_018340385.1). Classification (NCBI taxonomy): domain Eukaryota; kingdom Metazoa; phylum Chordata; class Actinopteri; order Cypriniformes; family Cyprinidae; genus Cyprinus; species Cyprinus carpio. The sequence continues at coordinate 24,825,347 of NC_056599.1, read as the reverse complement.
TGAAAAGACGCCCAAGGGTGCAGTCTAGCACATTAATGACTCTAAATTAAAAATCTCTTTCTTTTTTTTTTTTTTTTTTTTTTTTTACTGTGCAATATGATCCAAGTTAATCATAAAAGAGATTTAAATATAATCTAATAAAAGTAATTATTAAAACAACAACAACACACACACGAAATCGAGAACTAAAGCAAGAAAAATGCATTAAACAGACACATGCACACACAATATGCTGAGCACATGAGTATATCATGTAGCAAAGTCATAAGAGTCAGCAGAATTGCTTATCACACAGTAAAACCACATGAAGTGTTTTACCTCTGGAAAATCAGCTCACACTCTTTCAAACAACCTTAGGATGTGTAGTTATAAATAGACTACTTTTAAGGCTTATTCAAAACAGATGACATGTCAGATTATTTATTTAAACTGATCATGTGCAAACTTAAATAGTGACAGATGATTCACAAAAGATGCACGACCAAAACGCAAACACACTAGTAGACAAAATCTCTCTTTTACCAAACTGTCCAATTTCATCTGTGTTCCACTTACACTCGGTTGCACACCCACACTCATACATGCTGTTTGTGGCAAGCCGCTTGAACATTTATTCCTTACTAACTAATATCTATTTTTCAAGTTACTAGCACTTGTTTAATTAATTAGCAGTAAGTAACCCAACAGTGACTAGTAACATTTTAAGTTTCACAAGTTTACAAATTCATTAGATTCTATAATATCTTTAATAGTGACTTGTCTGTTTTCCTGGGGCCAGATGCATAAACAGCCACTAAGTTAAGACTTTCTTAAGAACTAGTTTGACCAACTAGCAGTTAACCAAGAGGTAATCAGTCGTACTTTTCAGATTTAAATTGCACCAATCTACCATTTTGTAACTGAATTTAAAAAGTTAATGACCTTTTTTCAAGAAGAGGGGAAAAAAGAGTGTGTGGAATATACAGTACTAGAATAGTTACTATTGAGATGGCAACTAGTAGCAAAGGCTGTACAAGAGCCTAAAGAAGTAGCAGCTAGCGACTAGCTTGACAGAACAAGTACAGGCATCTAATATATATATATGCTATGCATGTTAAAACGGCTTGCCACAATCCGCGTTTCGCATATTCGCACTGGACTCCGCGGGTCGAAGAGGAGCTTGCTCACTCACCTGCTGTAAGTACATGAAAGTCAAGGCACAGGAGAGCTGAGGACACATGTCCACGTTTGGCAGGGCGACGCATGTTCCGCCCGTCAGGGGATGCTGCATCGTGTTTGCGTCCGCTCGTCTTGTCCTGTCCGCCAAGTTTCACGGGGTTTTAAAGACTGCTTTAGCAGGATCGGTTGCTGTTATGAAGCCTTTTAGCAGCCAGCGGAATGTGCGCAAACGCTAGTGAATAACCGGCTACGAGCGAATGTGGACGTTTGAGCGCGAGCGTCCCGGTGGTGAGCGAAAACACAGCGCGCGTTTTTTCTTGTCCGTGATGATTTGAGTGAAGCCCTTGTAAATATGCACGAAACTCTATTCAGTCCTATTCTGGCGCTTGTAAATAAACTCAATCACGGGCGAGAGAGAGTTGGTGACTGGAAGCAGTGAAGTTGAAGCGGGTGTGATTTTCCATTCGCTGTCACAGGAGTCCGGGCGCACCGTCTGTTTCATTGAGCAGCATCTGAATCTCCGAGGCGAAGTGATGCGGGGCGGGGGCCAATCCTAAATCACACATTCATTTTTACCGGGGGTGGTGGAATCTCTTCGTTTTTTCTCTTGCGTGAAAGTGAATTGTCCTTATAATTTATTATTATGGTGCCACATAAAGCTTGCACATAGAAATGAACCTCTCAGCACGTAAACAAACTGCCATCACATTTGTGTTCCATTAAAATCATTTCATATCAGCCTGTAATGCTTTGTGCTGAAAGGAAGACCTGTCCAACCTAATACCTTTACTGAATTTATATCACTTATAACACTAGGCTATTTACTATTCCACTGTTAAACAAACTAAAAGATCTTATTGTGGATAATCACTGGATGAAGTTTCTCTTGTAACACTTTGAGTAAAACATTTTTTGTTGTTGTTTTATTATTTTGTACAGTGTAAAATAGAATAAGTAAACAGTTTAATCCTTTAATGGTAGCTATATGGGGGTGGTGGGGGGGACTATTCAATATTATTTCTTACAATATTACCCAGCACTATATATTTCAGTTGGACTTAGTAGGCTACACAATTTTCTTTCTTTTTATTACTTTTTTTTTTTAAATCATAATTATTATTATGAGCCCCTAACAGTTGAGTTATACATAAAGGTTGCATTTAAATGTATCATTCTGTATTGACAGAAATCATGTAAATCATGTAGTAGTGCTCACCTAACAGTATAAAACATGTATAAAAATATCTGTACAAAAGCTAGCATACAAAAAGAAAAAAAAAGGAAAAAATGAAAACTGCATGACAAATTCTGTAATATTTTAGATGTTTACATACAGTGTGTGATTTAAATTTACCATGGTAACCATATGTTCTGTGAAAATGTGATATGTATGTAAATGTTATAAGGACTGTCGTAACTATGGTAATTTGCAATTAGACCACTTTTATCAAAAATATGTTTGATATGTAAAATATTGAAAATAATAATAAAAAAATCACTGACATAAATGCAGAACTGTAAGTGCACTCCTACTATGAACCATCTGAACCATTTGGTTCATGATTTCCAGTAGTAAGAAAAAAAAAAGATACTTGGCTATTTTACAATGTAGTTCATCCAGAAGCCCTCTGAAGCTACTGCATCAAAAATATGCTTGTCTTTGAGAAAAAAAAAAAAAAAATTCCCACATTATGTTTGATTTTCAATGCGTACATCCTGAAACAATGCTGGTGAAAACTGTATTTGACAAATGTGCTGAAAAAAAAATAAAAATAATAATAATTGTGCTGATAGTCTTTTTAAAAAAAAGACAAATGTGCTGATAGTCTTTTTAAAATGCAAAGAAATAAAATGACTTTGGATGAGCCAAATCAGTAACTATTTGTTAAAAAGGAAGCCTTGCACAAAAAAAGAAGAAAGAAAAAAAAGGTTCACTGAGCAAACTGAGACAGCGACATATAAGGGCAGCACATGAGAGTAACTGCTTATCTGAATCATAAAAGAACTTTTGTGTGCACACTAGGCCAAATGTTAGGTTCTAAATAATTAATTAAAGCACACACAAATGTTTGAATTTATTGTTCATCACGCTTCTTTTAAAACCACTCTGGCCCTTATCTCCTTATCAGCAGCAAGGCCTTTATTTTAGATTCATTAACAGCTGTTAAATGTTAAATACAACTGATATTCAACCAACGAGCCGACCAAGGTCTAAGCAGAAAGTGCAAAGATATACAGTAGGGGGAAAAAGAATTTGAATTATTCATGTTCTTTCTCTTTAATCTTTTTCCCTCCCTCTTTGCACCACAACCTAAGGTGACTCGCAAATCCATAACAAGATTTCATATCCTTGTTACTTTAAAAGAGCAGAGTCATAAAAATCAATGTTTTTCTATGTTGCACGAGGGGCCGTAATTAAAAAGGGCTTCTGAGGAGCCGGCAGACATGTATTATGGAGAGGGCAGCAGACTGCTTTGCTCCATTTTACTCTTTTTCTTCTCCACCCCACTCATAGCCTGAAGGCAAGACTATTTCTTCCCCCTCCCCATCCATAGATGTCTTCTCGGCCTTTCCTCCTGCATTCCTCCATTTTTTTTTCTGTCTTGATGCTACAGAGTACAAAATATTAACTGGACCGTCAACCAGTACATCTTTTTTTTTAAATTTTTTATTTTTTTTAAAGAAATAAAAGAGCATTCGGCCAGCGTTTCATCGCAGATAGTAGTGTTTATTTGGCTGCGTGTCACTGTGCCTTTGACATGTGATGAGGCATGGCTGCCCTTTGCAGCGCGTCTGTTGTCTTCGCCTTTACTGAATAAATAAGCAGGGACTGCATATTGAGAGAGAGAAACCTCGTTTATCTCTTTGTTTGTCAGTGATGGCTCTCTCTCAGATTTCTTGTGTACATTGTGTTATTGGTCTGTCTGTGATGGGCAGAAAGAGGGGGGAGGGAGGGAGGCAACAACGTTTCTAAAGCTTGTGTGCTTTTTTCTTTTGCACTGTATGGTACCGGAGAACAGCCTAATGTCAAATTCATTCAAAGAATAGCATGATTCTATTAAAAATGAAATGAGCAAAGCTCTGATCTTTGCCATGCTGAAAACTGGTGAAGTTTTTTGTGTTACTTAGACAACAGTTTACTACATATTTCTACATCAGATCTTTTGGCATCAAAACAAAACGAAAACAAGTAATTGGATTCATAATGTCTGCAATAAAATGAAAACGATTGTTTATTCGTTATTTACTTGTGGTTGTTCCAAACCTGTATGCCCTTTTCTTCTAAGGAACATAACGAAGGTATTTTGAATAATGTTTCAACTGTAGACTGCCTAAACAATGAAATGCAGTGAAATTGCATAAAAAATAAGAAACAACCAAACACTGATACATTTTTCAAAATACCTCATAATAGAGATTTAGAGTGATATGAGTGTTATTAAATAAATATAGAATGTTTGATTTGGGTGAACTGTCCCTTTCAGACATATTTCTTAGTGAAAGGGAATACAGTATAAACTCAATAATATTGGCGAATATTATTTTCCCCACCCGGGTTTTGGGCGGGGCTTCACAGTATAAGTTATTGCATTTTTGATGAGAGTTATTCTTTCAAGTGAGCCGTGATATTATTGGCGAATATTATTTTCCCCACCCGCACAGCCTTGGTTTCATCAGCAGAGGCGGGAAAGTTATTGCATTTTTGATGAGAGTTATTCTTTTTCCACCCTTACATTTACATGCGCAGAGTAACATACAATAAGACCAGGAGCAATTTGAGAAAGTAAATAAATACAGCTTTAGATAGATTTTGGACAAGACCAAAACAACAACAACAAAAATGTCTCTTTTCCACTTAGAAGGACCTGAACATATAGTATTACCTCTGTTAAACGTTTTCCACAATCAGTGCTTTTATATAACTGCACAACAGCAATAGAAACCACCCCAGAATAAGGAAGAAACCATTTAAGGTGAGAAGAAAATTTAATCATACCCTGAGCTGGAAAACAGATCATGGTTATTTCAAGCTTTTACTGTTTAGATTGAATTTCACAGACATTTTATAGCTTCAGTAACAGACAGAAAAAGTGAGCTTGGTGTAATAACTGTTATTGTGTGCCATGGTACATGTCAACACTAATTAGAAGGGCCTGCTACATATGCACCTGAAGAGGGGGAAAAAAAGTCCTTGTCATTGGCTAATCCTTAATACTTATTTTGCTTTGCCGTTGCTCATTTGCAATACACGCTTGACGCTCTGTTGTGGTGTTATCAGTTAGATATGACAAACACAAATACAAATCCCTCCCCATGAATTGTGTTTCTAAAAGCAGCCTGCTACCCACCACACCACAACAAATTGACTCTCCTGTTAAAAGGCAACATGGTTGGTTGTTTCCATTATGTTTTTTTAATTATTAATGACAAGCTCTAGAAGGCGCACCAACAGGAAAGTCAAAGATGGAGATGTGTTTTTCTAAACAACAAAGCGGTCACGTACTTGTGACATTTTCTATCAAAACGACAACTAATATCACCTTGTCGTCCCACTTAGAGGGCAAAACACAAAAGAAAATCCACACACATATGACAAACAACACATCCCTCAGATGTTTGCGTCGAATCATGGCAGCTTTTGGAAGTGCAACGCAACTTTTGGCGTGTTTAGATCCCTCCGAGTGTCTGAGTAAATGAGCTGTGGCAGTGCTTGCCACATTGTCATTTAGGATCAGGTTGGGTGTATTTCAGTAGCAGGGTGCGGAGCTACAGGCCTGGGCTCCATTTCAGCCTGTGCACCCGATGTGAGCATCACCACCGCTGACAGACTAATAAGGAAGGACTGGCTGCCTCCACCCCATGTCAGGAAGTTGACAGGACTGCAGCAGGTGCTGAACGTGTAGGGAAGATTGATGAAGTCACATGGAGGTGGATTGCAGAGAGTCGGTTTGGTCATTGTTAGTGTTATTTTTCATTATGATCCCGGCTTGCTTAATGTAAATCCTAAGTCAGGATGATGGCTAACATCCTCAGCCACAGCATGATGGGTTTTGTGCAGAAAAATCAGCCATTATCTAGCCGGGCTGAGCGGGAACCGATGAGCCAGGCGTTCGGGCTGTGATGGCTGAGACTCATTGTAAATCGTATTGTTTGTTTCTCCCGGTTAGTGGAGAATGCAGGCAACTTCTCCAATCATTTCCAATAGGAAAATAAAATAAAAAACGACAGAACCGAATAGGAGCAATAGATTTTCTCCATTCGGGGCTGGAAATAGAAGCGCGGGACTGCGGCGGGCACGAAGTCTGGCGCGGTCACGGACTGCATAGGAATTCAAACCGTCCGTCTCCTGATATGTGACACTTTTTCAAACGCCACAGACGGCCGCATCAGCGACGATCAGCGCCGGGAGGCTAATCAGAGATTCCTTGCCGCTCTTTTACTTTGCACATCGCAGAATTTGGAAAAGTCAGTTTACATGACAGTAATTACAGAAACAGATGGGGCTCCGGCAAAAATACGGCGGCGCAGAGACAATGGGCCCAATGCATGGGGGACTTTCGGGGGCAATGAGGAGTGCAGGCAGATTGCATGGCAGCTGAGACTGCCTTTCATTAGCACTTGAGTGTGCGTCTGGAAGCAACAGAAATGTGAGTCGTTTGTTACCCCGCTGCTGTCTGCGCTAGGGGCCTGCAAATTGATTACTGGGTGGGACGAGGCAAGCGATCCTTAGCACCTCCACACAGCTGGTTACCTAGAGCAGAAGCTGCAGAGACGCTAGCTGTCCACCCCCAGCTTTGGCTTGACAGCAGCTGCTGATCTGCGCTCATTGCAATGCATTAAGACTTTGCTGTCTTTTTAATTGGCAACAAAAACAATCCCATCTCACCGTTAATCACCTCTGTGGAAATGTGTGGGGGGGAGAAAATGAAGAGAGAATCGGTGCCTTTTCTTCTTTTTCTATTTTCTCCCTTTTTATTCTTTTTTCCAGTGTTCCCATATATAAAAACCATGGAAACCGAATATCCTTTAAATAGAAGACAAGCGCTCAGAAAAGATGGAGGCCAGTGGTAGAGTGCTAATTAGATGTTTGTGGGTGCTAAAATCATAACAAATAATGCTGAGGTGTTTTTTCTACCAATTAGTTCTTCGCCTCATAATCGAAACCCCAAAGGTCCAGAGCAGATATATACGGGCTATAAAAAAAACAACGCACTAAAAGGATGTTTGTACAAACAGGGACAGGGGAAGGGTTGTGGACAGGGCCGGGGTGAGGGCGTGCGCTCTTTATGCCCAGACGGCGATTCAGAGCGACATCTTAGAGAGCTGGGGCAAACGCCATGGATGACTTCCCCGTGCTTTCACCAGGCACTGCCATTAGAGTGCTTTAGCTTCCATTAACGTGTCACTTTTCTTTGCTGCAGAGCCCATGAGGAGGGGGCGATTCGTTCTGACAGGACCAGGGGCTGTCACATGCAGTAACGGTTCAGCACCGACCAACAGGAAAAGCCTCGGAGCTGACGGATCCGCGATCCATCAGAGCTGACGTGCGGGCCTCCTCCACCACGGATCCGACTGAGGCGTGTGGACAGGAGTCCATTAATTAACCGCTTAATATGTGGAGCTCTGAAAGTCCTGCACCGCTGAGCATGGCGCTGTCTTGATTCCAGTGAGTTAAAAGAAAACAAAAAATGGAAAGATACAGTGCGTAAAGAAAGATTCAAACCAGTAATGAAAAAACTTATCAAAGGTGAAATAAATGACGTAAAAGGGATTCAGTCTGCTTATGTGTTACATTCACATGGACATTCTATAATTAGCGGATTGTGTGATTCTATAAGAACCATCTCAAATCCAAGAAAATGAACTGACAAAAGAATGTTTTGACTTTGTCAACGATAACAAAAAATGACATATTTATTTTTTAGTAAAGTCAATGAATATAAAATGACAAAATATTATTAATAAGGTTAAATAATATTTTCAGGAAAAAAAAAATCTAGGACCTTAAAACTGTGAGACACATTTGAAGTAAATGGGTTTCACTGATGTCTCTACGTCTCTACATCTATGGTATAATACAACAGCGGGTCCAAGTACATCAATATTGAGAAAGTCTTGCGAAGGGATGCTGCGTTGAAGTCATTAGCATATCATTAATTAGCTTGCCACTTCCTTATGAAGATTGCAAAAGAGCAAGGGCCCTCCGGAGGGACTCGCCTTTATTTAAGTGGCAGCGTGAGGTAGGAAACAATCGGAGGAGTACTCGTCTCCCGAGACCACTCCCTGTAATCATCAGCTGCTGCTCTGAGACACGCCCTGCTCATTCATACACCCGCTCACACAACCAACCTGGAATTCAAACGCCAGCTAACCCAGCAGCTGGCAAATTATATCAAAATGTCTGATGTTTGCGCTGAACTTCGGAGCCAGTCAGTCTTACTAAAAGGAGGACAGATGGTACCGTTTCTTTTGTTACTTTTAGCATGTACAGGCAAACAAACCGGCTTCGCCGTCATGATGTTTTATGAGATTTGACAGAACGAAATCTTGATGCAAATCATAACGGACATCACACACAGACTGAAGCAATCTCCAAATAAACTTCTGCAAGATTCAGCCTTACACTCAACATGTTACAGCAATGTTACTACTACGTGAAGGCATGATTTACACAATCATTGTACATTTTGCCATCATTTATTTTTCTTGGTCACTTCAAACCTGTATCAGACTTACTGTCTTCTGTGGAACACAAAAGATGATTTGAAAAACATTTTTTTTTTCCGCATACAATTTAGAGTCAATGGGGTCCAAAAGAAAGTCAATTGGATACCATTGACTATGGACACACACAGTAAAAAAAATCCACTAAGACATTTCTTAAAATATCTTCTTTTGTTTTCCATTGAAAAAAGAAAGTTGGGTTGAAATGACATTAGAGTGAGTAAATAATGACAATTTTAATTTTTGGGTGAACTACCCTTTTAATGAAGCCCAAAATCAATTACCAAACTCTAAATGATCCGTCCATTTCCACATTCTCCATTTCCAATCACTGTGTTCTCATGTAAGATCATCAATTACCTCGCTACTTAAAATAACCGTCGTTCCTACTATATTTCCGAGCTTATTCGTCCGATTCTCGCTGCTCATTAAAGGCCTCTCCATTTGTTTGCTCACCGCAAAGGTCCTTAAATCTGCCACAACATACAAAAAGAGGCCAATTCCACTTTTCCCTGCGGTGTTAATTGAGGGAGCACGCTGTCTCCTGATTAATTATGTCAATGTATAAGAAACATCCTCTTTTCCAGTGCTGCATAAAAAGAAGTTCAGGTCTGAGCAGGTCTGCCTCAAAGCATTGCACAATGAGCTTAACTAGTAGCCAATAGATTACATCTGGACATCATGTCAGTGTCTTATTATGACAGGCCTTGACCAGAGATTTCAGCCCTCTGTCGCCCCGGGGCAAAAGGGATCAAGCTCTTCCCGGACAGAGATAAATTCACTCCTTGAGTGCAAGCATTTCTAGAGGGATGCAATTTGAGTGTTAACGTGATGTAACACGATATTATGTGTTACAAATAATGCAAGGTGTTAATAAGTGAATTGTGAAATGCCGTTTCGAAACAAGTGGAGAGACCGACAGAAATGGGTAGAATTATCTGGTGAACATGTTGAGGAAAACACACACACAAAAAAAAAAAAAAAAAAAAAAAAAAAAAAAAATGCTCTGACATGCATAGTCTTAAAGCTGGCTTGCCGTAATTACCCAGCTGCTGAACTACTAGGGTGGCAGGAATGAAAATGAGTACCAATTATTAAATGCACCACAGAGAAGATAGAACACTACAGGAGGTCCACAATGGGACTCATGTTGCTTTGCCATAGCTCCATAAATGCTAAACGACTCAGAAAAGCATTAATATTCCAACTGTTCCATCACTGATTCCAATTTAAAAGAAAAGCAAGCACCTAGATATCATTCCAGTCAATGAGACGCCTCTAAGAACTATTGCGTTAGCCGCCTGATGCATTCCAATGAAGGTTTCACACCTGTATGGAATGCATTGCACATCCTCTCAGAGTTGAGACAACAGGAAATAGCCACACACTGCAACTAATAAATGTGAAAAAATGGACCTTACCCAGTCAACAAGGTGTGTAGATTAAAACAAAAGAACAACAACAACACTTGTGGTCAAAAACTTAATTATCATCTTAAAAATAACCACAGGCCTTTATCAGGATAAAGATAAAGTGCTAATTAAAAATTTGACACGACAAATCAAACTTTAAAAAGTTTACAAATTTGTTTTATTTGTTGTCGCAAATCTTTATTACCTTGTGGCCCAAATCATATGACTTTCTCATATTACAAACCTTTGTGACCTTAAAAAGAGATACTGTATATTCTTGATATTATTTAAAGATATTTCTTGAGAGAATAAATGTACAAATTTTAGTAGGATAATATTGGACAACTGGGTTGGAAAAAATATATATTTATAGATAGAATAAGACCAGATTTTCAAAAAACAAAACAAAAAAAAAAACAATTAATCATTATTATTATTATTGTTATTATTATTAAACAATAGCTGACTGTAATATTATTGTTATTAATAGACAAACTATAAACTAGGTTCTGAACTACTGTAATAATATTTTTATAATTTGTCTTGGACTGAAAAAAAAAGGTGTAAACAATTTTCACTCAGAAGTTACTAGTTAATTTCACAATTAATTACAAAGCAAGGTAACACACTGAATTAAACAAGAAATTTTAGCAGAAAGACTGAAAAACTAAAATCTACTTGTAAAATGTACAGTGGGGAAAATATATATTTGATCCCCTGTTGATTTTTGTAAGTTTGCCCACTTACAAAAAAATGAAGGGTCTGTAATTTCTTTGATAGGTTTATTGTAACGTATAGAGACAGAATACCACCCAAAAAATCCAGAAAAAAAACACATTATTTAAAAGTTAGAAATTGATTTGCATTTCAGTGAGTGAAAGAAGTATTTGATCCCCAAGCAAAACTTGACTTAGTACTTGGTGCAGAAACCCTTGTTGTTAATCACAGAGGTAAGACATTTTTTGTAGTTGGTCACCAGGTTTGCACACATCTCAGAAGGGATTTTGATCCACTCCTCTTTATAGATCCTCTCTGAATCCTTAAGGTTTCTTGGCTGTCGTTTGGCAACTTGAAGTTTCAGCTCTCTCCACAGATCTTCTATAGGATTGAGGTCTGGAGACTGGCTAGGCCCCTCCATGACTTTGAAGGGTTAGTTCACCCAAAAATGAAAATTCTGTCATTAATTACTCACCTTCATGTTGTTTCAAACCCGTAAGATCTTCGTTCATCTTCGGAACACAAATTAAGATATTTTTGATGGAATCTGAGAGCTGTCTGACCCTGCATAGACAGCAACACAACTGAAATGTTCTCAAGTCCAGAAACATAGCAAGGAGATCTTTAAAATAATCCATGTAGCATCAGTGGTTCATATGCCATTATATGAAGCTACAAGAATACTTTTTGTGTGCAAAAGAAAAAAAAAAACTTTACTCAACAATTTGTCTCCTCTGCATCACCCTGGTGCCATTTTGGAGAATATCCTTTGGACGTTTGCTGATCTGTTATCAGCTGCGTCTCGCTGGATATGCTGTTTCTATTCAGATCAAATCACAAAAACGTAGGAAATGGATCTGGCATGACGTAGCTGACACAGAACAGCATACGTTTATGGATATTCTTCAAAATGGCACCAGGGTGATGCGGAGGAGACAAATTGTTCAATAAAGTCTTTTTTTTTTTCTTTTGCACACAGAAAGTATTCTCGTAGCTTCGTATAATTGCGTTTGAGCCACTGATGCCACATGGATTATTTTACAGATCTCCTTGCTACGTTTCTGGACTTGGTAACATTTCAGTTATTTGCTGTCTGTGCAGGGTCAAACAGCTACAGATTCCATCGAATCTTAATTTGAGTTCCGAAGATGAATGAAGGTCTTATGGATTTGAAACAACAGGAAGGTGAGTAATTAATGACAGAATTTTCATTTTTGGGTGAACTAACCCTTTAATGAGCTGCTTCTTGAGCCACTCCTTTGTTGACTTGGTGGTATGTTTCGGGTCTTTGTCATGCTGGAAAACCCATCCATGACCCATCTTCAGTGTTCTGGCTGAAGGAAGGAGGTTCTTCCAATATTTTACAGTACATGGCCCCGTCCATTTGCCCCTCAATGCGGTGAAGTCATCCTTTACCCTTAGCAGAAAAACAGCCCCAAAGCATAACGTTTTCACCTCCGTGCTTGACTGTAGGGATGGTGTTCTTGGGGTCATAGTCAGCATTTCTCTCCCTCCAAACACAGCGAGTCGAGTTAATGTCAAAGAGCTCAATTTTGGTCTCATCTGACCAAAGCACTTTCTCCCAAGCCTTCTCTGAATCATTTAGATGTTCACTGGCAAACTTTAAACGGGCCTGTACATGTGCCTTCTAAAGCAGGGGTACTTTGTGGACACTACAAGATGTCAGTCCATTGCGGCATAGTGTGTTACCAATGTTGTGAATGTTATCAAATAAATATTTTCCCCACTGTACTCAAATAATCTTTGTATTATTTACAACTTTGAAATTGACATTATTCTTATTCTTTTTGTTCTTATTTTAAGGCTAAACCTCAATACATTTTGTCAGCTTTATGTTTAAACTAATAAAAAAGTAGTCAATATGGCCAAAAAAATAAATAATAATAATTTGTGAATGACTAAGAAAAAACTATTGATAACAGGTATTGCTCAGTCTGTTTCCACCAATAAATGTGACCCACTCATTCTGTCTTTCTTTCTTTCAAGCGACTCATCTTGCCATTCACAACGACTCCTTTAACGTTCACCCTGTATTATCCTGGGACTTATTAGGTAGCTATATCGTGCCAGCACTCATACTAAGATAACCCTTACTTGGTCTTATCACCGGCACACAAAAGCATGGGATCAAATAGGCCTCCATGTAATCAATCTTTGTCAGCGGCATTACGGAAATTACCTGTCACAACCATCATGGTCGAGATTGTGTGATTAAACACAAACTTTAGAAATAAATGCCCAAGGGTAGCAGAACATGGGTCTCAGCAAAGTATATTTCAATTGAGACAACCCCCCCACCCCCTCCCCTCCACCATCGCTCATTAATTGCTCAATTCTACACGGAGGAATTACGAATGACACAATGTTCTCTGGAAGTCAAAAAAAAAAAAAAGAGGGCCGACAGAATGTGGGAGATCATCACAGACTATTGCTTGTAGCCGCAGAATGATCTTTCATTATCTTTAATTCAGATAGGCAGTGTTTTCTGTCATTCCGCTGGGCTCGTGACATTACTGTTTTTCCTGTTTCTAAAATAGAGCTGAGAAGTTAAATGGATTTAAACCTTTGTTCACCGCAGTCTTGTGTGCAGGACGCACTTAATGGAAATGAGTGTTTGTGTCTGACAAGATCGGAGGTGCACGTGCTGACCTGTAGCTTAAAAAGAGAACTGCTAATTCATAGTACAATTAAAAGAGATTGACACGTCAAGCTCTCGCTCCCTTTCTTCTGGTCTGCATCCACCGTCTCAGTTCCACAGAGAAGCTGAAGCTAATTACATTAATGTTAAGAGAAACGTCACATTCCAACACATAAACAGACGTTTTATGCTTACATACTTATGCTCTTATCTTAATTGCGTCCGCACACACCTGCACGCATTTACAGAAACTGGAAAAAGATGAGTAAAGGGTTTTATAATGGCATTCATTTAATTATGAGCATATGAATCAAACAAGCTTATGTGCTTGTACAATGTTTACATCCTGACAATACATATAAAAAAATCCTCTAAACTGTTCAAAGGTAAATGCATAAAGGTTATTGTGGTTCTATATGTGACTGTCATGGTCACCAAGTGGCTTTATCAGGCTTTACTGCTTGAAATCTGTTCACGCAAGTTTCCAAATGCACTATTTACTGCTGACAGAAATCATTTTTGAGCATTCAAAACTGTGTGGCTTATATTTTGTTGAGTTATTTATTTTTCAACTTCTGTTTACAAGGTTAGCTTAAAGGTTCACTCAATTTGGATGAAAGACCTTGCAAAATTGCAAAATGACCTTGTTCTGCGGCGTTCTCAGGCAGCTACAGAGAGGAATAGGAATAGAAATATTCAAAATTTAATCCCAAGGATTCACTCTGACTCCAAAGGAATATTTTGTCCTTTGAGAAATAATTCATGCAATACTGTATGTGTGGCAATGAAAATGATATAAGGTTAGGCATTAGATTTGATATAATAACTTATTTAGTGTTGTTCGTATAATGGACTCGATTATGTCAAATTTAACATTTCTTTAATAAATTATGAGATGAGTGAGAGTAAAAATGTCACCTCATCTTTATGGATCAATGTTATATTCTATGCCTATCAACTGTTCCCATAATTCTGATTAATACCCCTGTCCGTTTCTTAGGAAAAATATATTCATAGTCACACTGTCTTTTTTGCCGCATCTTTTTTCATAGTGGACAAATCTGCATTTAAAATTTCAGAGGTCTCAGCACATGCTGTATGGAAGAGCCCATTACTTTCCCGGTTTCACTCTGAACTCTGCGCACTGGTTTATTCCTGAGTGATCAAAGAGTGCCAAACTGTCAAAATCCAACAGTCCCGAAGACCAGGGTACAGCACATTTGATTTTTTTAAGTCATCGAATACACAAACAGCCCTGCACAATAGAGAACTTTTTATTCTTCAAATCCCTTTAATGTCTAGGCCTTTGCTGAAGCGCTACTTTATAAGTTCTGGGGTCAGTAAATAAGAGTATTATTAAACATGGCTGTCAGCAGACTGAACAAGCCGAAGCGGTCGACAGCTTCCTACTAAATTATTTACAGCATGACATGCAGCATGAATTTGTTATTCTGTTTCTTTAGGTCCCACTATAACAATGTAGAGCTGCGGCTTTTCTTCTGCGCATTCCCCACCTGCTCTTCTGCTCTGCATGTTACACCCATATGCCACTGCTAGCAGCGGGTGGACGCAACCAAAGATCATTAGCTTCAGACGCGGCAGGAAACGCTCAAAACTAAAAATACGCCAATCAATGAGATGGACTAGCTGTGTTTTTTGGATCCAAACAGACTCTTGACAATCACGAGACTTCCTTGCTCCTATACTGTACAATTATGATTGCCAATGTCTAGGCATGCATGGAATCTACACCTTCAACGGCTGCCATTCACAAATATACCGATTCCAGACCACTGTGTGTGTGTGTGTGTGTGTGTGTGTGTGTGTGTGTTTGTTTATTAATTATTTGGCTAAACAATGTTCAGATCAATTCCACAAAATTATGCAGCACAAAAAAAAAGTGTGTGTGTGAGTGTGTATATATATATATATATATATTATATATATATATATATATATATATATATATATATATATATATATACACTCACCTAAAGGATTATTAGGAACACCATACTAATACTGTGTTTGACCCCCTTTCTCCTTCAGAACTGCCTTAATTCTATGTGGCATTGATTCAACAAGGTGCTGAAAGCATTCTTTAGAAATGTTGGCCCATATTGATAGTATAGCATCTTGCAGTTGATGGAGATTTGTGGGATGCACATCCAGGGCACAAAGCTGGGGGCCATTTTAGTACAGTGAACTCATTGTCATGTTCAAGAAACCAGTTTGAAATGATTCGAGCTTTGTGACATGGTGCATTATCCTGTTGGAAGTAGCCATCAGAGGATGGGTACATGGTGGTCATAAAGGGATGGACATGGTCAAAAACAAAGCTCAGGTAGGCCGTGGCATTTAAACGATGCCCAATTGGCACTAAGGGGCCTAAAGTGTGCCAAGAAAACATCCCCCACACCATTACACCACCACCACCAGCCTGCACAGTGGTAACAAGGCAGGATCCATGTTCTCATTCTGTTTACGCCAAATTCTGACTCTACCATCTGAATGTCTCAACAGAAATCGAGACTCATCAGACCAGGCAACATTTTTCCAGTCTTCAACTGACCAATTTTTGGTGAGCTCGTGCAAATTGTAGCCTCTTTTTCCTATTTGTAGTGGAGATGAGTGGTACCCGGTGGGGTCTTCTGCTGTTGTAGCCCATCCGCCTCAAGGTTGTGCGTGTTGTGGCTTCACAAATGCTTTGCTGCATACCTCGGTTGTAACGAGTAGTTATTTCAGTCAAAGTTGCTCTTCTATCAGCTTGAATCAGTCGGCCCATTCTCCTCTGACCTCTAGCATCAACAAGGCATTTTCGCCCACAGGACTGCCGCATACTGGATGTTTTTCCCTTTTCACACCACTCTTTGTAAACCCTAGAAATGGTTGTGCGTGAAAATCCCAGTAACTGAGCAGATTGTGAAATACTCAGACCGGCCCGTCTGGCACCAACAACCATGCCACGCTCAAAATTGCTTAAATCACCTTTCTTTCCCATTCTGACATTCAGTTTGCAGTTCAGGAGATTGTCTTGATCAGGACCACACCCCCAAAAATGCATTGAAGCAACTGCCATGTGATTGGTTGATTAGATAATTGCATTAATGAGAAATTGAACAGGTGTTCCTAATAATAAAAACAAACAGATGAGAAATATATATATATATACAGCAAAGTTTCTAAATGGACCAAAGTTGTTAATACATGTCACATGCAGGTAAACTGTCCTCTCATTGGCCCATGGTTCCACGGTTTATATTCCGGAAACAGCTTTGCGGGCTTATTGTTGGGTTTTTTGTAGCTGACATTAAATTCATTAATCATTTTTACTAGGATTCCAGGATTTACTAGGAAACATTTTTAAAATGCACCTACTACAAAGAAGAGCAATAAACGGCATTATAAAATGAAAAGGTGCACTTTGATTTTGAATGGAAAAGCCGAAGACCTCGGCTCTGCTGCAGGTTAATCCACGGTTCATTTTAAGAGGTATTAGCAAAACAACAAAGCTACATTGTGATGTAGCCTGGTTTGTTGGTCCACTGGATCGGATTGCTTTCTCACTACAACTGAACCACTCCAGAGTTCATTTTCAATCGAAAATCGTTTCAATCGTTCAGGCGATCTCGGACAAATTGTTTTGGCGAGGGTTTCAGCGTGATTGCTGTGTTCACATATGCTCAAACAAACTGAGCTAAGGGGGGAAACGTGCCAGGTTCCAAAACAACAGGCCAGGTTTGAAAGCACTCTTAAGGCTCATGCAGACTGGGATGATTATCACGCATTTATCTGCAGCGTTTTTCGAGACGTTTTTCGACGTGTCTTTGTGTTCATACCCAAGCGATTTTCAGTGGCGATGAGCCAAGTGAATGTGCAAATTCACGCCCTGACATTACATGGCACTTAATGAAAAACAGAAATACTCTGGTACACAGGGTGGGGTATTTACACAAGGCTCTCCATAACAACTCCCTCTTATCGAGATTTTTGTAGTCACTGTCGTGTTTGTCATAAAGCTCTTTGTTTTCAGACACCAATGAGACCAGCAGCTCTACATTCATCTTGCCTCGATGCATCTTCTTCGTCTACTTACTTTCTCTTCATTGTTAGGTATCAATGTGTGCTTGGTAAGACCGTTTTGTGCTTGAGCGCCACCAAGTCATGTTTTACTGTATCTTCAGCATCTGCAGGCACGTGAACAAAATCTCATTGGTCGGCCAGTTTTTAACACAGCGTGTTAAACCCCAATTTTTTATTTTTTTTTAAATGACACTTTTACACCTGCCGTTTTGTGCGTCGGTGTGCACACTCACACTGGTGCCTTTTGTTTAGTCACAAGGGTTTAAACATCGGCGATAATCGTCCCGGTATGCACAAGCCTTTAGTGAGA